>NC_073308.1:64248263-64475127 GCF_027595985.1 Sorex araneus | reverse complement strand
AAACACATCCCCAGTCCCTCATCTATTTATTACTTGATTTTAATCTATAATAATCTGGCCACTACATAATGATCTGGGCCTCCCGGTTCCCAGCAGCTGCAGAGCCGTCTTTGGCAGTCAGCAGCCCTGCAGAACTTGGCTAGGAGCCAGGCCACAGGAGAAGGCCGTGTGGAGGCTGGATGGGGAGAATTAGTTAAGCTTTTAATTAACTCCCCTTTTCCTGTTGTGGATATATGTAAAGGCTCTGAGGTTCCGCTATCCTTCCCAGGAACAAACTGGGCCACATATTGATGAAGCTATTACAGTACCTGAGTGGCCTTAGGGGTGAGAATACGGAATAGAACAAGGGGTGGAAGAGATGCTCACCAGGTCCTGGGGCTGGGAGAATTTGGGTAAAGGCAGAGAAATCTCAGGTGCAAACCCCCTTCCAGAGTGGGAGTCATTAAGGTCAAAAGGCAGGTGAAAACATTTAGCATCTCCATTGGTCTATGGCTAATCTGGAAAGATCTCGATGGTTTCAATTCTTTCACACCTGTGGACAGCTCTTTACACCACTTGGCTCCATAGCCTGGCACTGTTCTCCCTAAAAATCTCCTTTCAAATCCCCTAATTCTTAGAAATCACATCTTAGAGTTCTTGTACACCAAAGTGACTATTGTTTCCGGTCAACTTTAAAATTTCAACTTTAAGGATGGCTTTTGTTACGTAATTGATGTCATGGCAAGCTGGAGTAGGTTAATCCAGTGGGAAGGCAAACTTTTATCCCGGCAATGAAAGGAAGGGCGGACCCTTTCGCCCAGTGCGAAACCTGGAAAGAATTGGTCCTGGGAGAGTCAGGCTCTGAGGACGTGCCGAGTTGGGGATGGTGTAGGGATGAAAGTGGAGGCATCAGGGACATGTGTGACAGCTACGTCAGAGGTTTTTAGCTTCTGGATTCTGTTGGGAGACTGGGTAGAGGTGGAGGAACACTAGAGTGTCCTTAAGATAATGTGATCTCTATTGTCTGGGGGATCATCAGGTAGACATTAGGTATAACATAACAGATGAAAAAATATTTTCAAGTACAAGTGACAAAGTTATTTTGGGGTGTGTTTAATTTGGACCACATGTGGCAGCGACCAGGTAAAACTCCTGGTTCTGGGCTCAGGGCTCACTCCCGTTGGTGCTGAGGAGATCCTATTTGGTGCCATGGAAGGAACCGTAGGGGAAAGCCTTATGCAGGGCTCTTAGATCCTGTACCATGTCTCTGACTTCAAAATGCCCAAGTTGTAAGTCAGTTTCAGTCACTTTCTTTCTTTTTTTTTTTGTGAGTCAGTGAGATTTATTATTTTTTTCTACTGATTTTTAAAAAAAATTTTATTGAATCACTGTGAGATAGTTACAAGCTTTCATATTTGGGTTACAATCACACAATGATCAAACACCCATCCCTCCACCAGTGCACATTCCCCACCACCAATATCCTCGGTATAAACCTCCTTCCCACCCTACCCCTGCCTCCATGGCAGACAATATTCCCCATACTCTCTCTCTCCTTTTGGACATTATGGCTTGCAACACAGACACAGTTTCAGTCACTTCCAAAAGTCTGTTTTCATGTTCTCTAAAGGCAACCTAAGTCCTTTCCTCTCTGCCTTTTCCATCCTTCCTCCTCCGCCCCATCTAATTCCTTCCACTCAGTCTCCTCCTCAAACTTTTGGTACTTAACACAAGATTTATCTGAAACCCATTTTACATTAAAATGGTTATTTAAAATTTAATCATATAGCTAAATTTTAAGAGCTAAATTTTTTTTTTTGGTGAAAATGTTAAATGAAAGTGATTCTTTTTGTTTGTAATACTAGCATTTTGATTTTATAGTTGAGCTTAAAGGCTTAGTATGTGTAATAAGCACGTTGGTAAACGGAAAAGTTTCAAATTCATCCTGGAAGAAGGACCCAGGGGAAAGAGAGTTAGCAAGCAATAACAAAAGATGTTGGATTTATTGTGGGCTATGTCTCAAAGCACAGCAGCCGAACCTTCGTGAAAAGATTTCCATAGAGTATGAAAACGGTGTAGCCCAAAGAAGTTTTCAAGGTGACTTAGTCCAACTTGTCACAATACAGGAACAGAGAGATGAAGGGATTTATCCAGGATCACACAGCAGGTGAGCAATAGAGATGGCAATAGACTCCAGGAAGAGGGGACAGTTGTCAGATAAGGATCTCAGGAAAAAATGAGACTAGCATGAGAACAAAAGGCAGTGCTACAGATACTCAGTGTCTGACCTTTACCGCCCTCCCACGCAGATTCAAAGCAGTTTTTCTGTTTTGCTGGCTGGGAGGCCGAGGTCTGTCTCAGGAGCATGAGCCGGAGGGAGCTGCTGATTATGGGTCTATCTGGGCCCTGTCACTTCCCCACTTCCCCGTCTTGCTCTGTGGGCCTCCAGGCTCACAGTTTCATGACCTGCACTCTCCAAAGTAGAGTGAGGTCAGTCACTGAGTGAAGGGCTAACACTGAGGATTGGCAAGCGTGAGGGGTCCTGGGAGTGGGGTAGGCATGGGTGGGACCACTGGACTAAGGTTGGGTGATACCTGCCGTGTCATGCCTTACTCATGAAGAGTCCTGCATGCTTCTGTTTCATTGGATACCACTAACACTCCCCCTTAAAGGAACAGCTGATGTTCCGAGCAGGGCAGCTAAGGATGTGTATCTGGCTTACCCACGTGTTAGGAGCCCAGGGAAGCAAATGTTTTTTCCCCCCTCTTCTGATGGGCTACTTGTCCCTCGGTCTATATTTTCTGTTTGCTCACTTCCCTAGAGTAGGTTAAGGCCATTGGTTCTACAAATTGCCATGATATTCAGAAATAACTGATTGACTTTTGAGAAATGTTTCTGTACATTTGGGAAGATGAATAGTTTCAAGAGAACCCACTTGATAGAAATGTTTGAGTTATATCATTTATTAAACTTTGGACTCAATGAGCTTTCATCAGTAAAATTCCACATTTGTACATAAAAAATTGGGTAAGTATGAGATGCTTAAAATATGAGAGAATTTATGTAAAAGATAAGCAATCACCCCCAAATTATTAACTGCCCCCAAATTATTAACATTTGTTTTGTTTTGTTTTGGGATCATACTTGGCTATGCTCAGGGTTAGTCCTGGGGGGCTGGGGGACCATATGGGGTGCTTGGGGCTGGGTCTGAATCAGCTGTGTGCAAGTCTAGCTTACTTGCTACACTGTTGCTCCAGCCCCTTACTAATGTCTCACGATGGTTGTTTCTTCTTCTCTCTTTTCTATTTGTCTTTCAGGACTTCAGGTGCAGATTTGTAATTTGAGTGTTTCTACTTAGGAATCTTGGAAGCTGCCGGGCTTCAGATAGCCAGAGCATTATTAATTGTTACATTATATTCTATTGTGAAGTTACAATTTGCTTTGTTGTTGTCCTTTTTGGCACTGGGATTGAGTGCAGTCTTTGACATTATAATCGTATATTATGCTTCTTTGTAGCTATGACTTCAAAAAGTCATCTTCTCCTGCATATCTTAACCTAATAGACCATGTAGCAGCTGAAGAAACAGTGGGATGAGTTGAGCACATGTTTGCATGCAGGAGACCCAGGTTCAAGCCCTGGCACCAAAATGGTTCCCCAAGCACAATGCGGGGTATGACCCAAAAATAGGGAGGGAGGAAGGGAGATAGATAGATAGATAGATAGATAGATAGATAGATAGATAGATAGAGAGAGAGAGAAAGAGAGACAGAGAGACAGAGAGAGACAGAGTGAGATACAGAGAGAGAGGGAGAGAGAGGGAAGGAGAGAGAGAGGGAGAGTGAGGGAAGGAGGAAGGGAGGGAGGGAGGGAGAGAGGGAGAGACAGAAGGAGAGAGAGAAAAAAGCGCTTGTCAGAGGCAGGCAGGGGGTAGGAGGTGGGGGTGATGGGAGGGAACCTGTGCAATCAAAATTTTTTTTTTGCTTTTTGGGTCACACCCTGCGATGCACAGGGGTTATTCCTGGCTCTGCACTAAGGAATTACTCCTGGCAGTGCCCAGGGGACCATATGGGATGCTGGGAATCGAACCTGGGTCAACCAAGTGCAAGGTAAACGCCCTACCTGCTGTGCTATCGCTCCAGCCCCAACCTGTGCAATCAATTTTTAACATAAAATTAAAAGAAGGAGGAGGAAATTATGTGTGTTAAGAAGTTTTGAGATTGGGGACCAGAGTGATAGTTCAAAGTAGGACATTTGCCTGGCATGTGGCTAACTTCGGTTTGATCCCCAGCATCCCATGTGGTCTCCCGAGCATCGCCAGGAGTAATTCCTGAGTGCAGAGCCAGGAGTAAGCCCTGTGCACCACTGGGTGTGATACAAAAAGCAACGAACAAACAAACAAAATAAATCAAAACAAAAAAAATACCCCCGAACTTTGAGGTTAGAAAACTCAGAAATTCTATTCAAACTCACTGAACCAGATAATGGGTTGGCATTTCTGGAAAGATCCCGGGAGTCTTTGACTTCAGGAAGAACCAGACTGAGCCACTGCTGTGGGCTCTGCTCACTAGTGCTCTGACTTCGGAGCAGTGTTCGTTGAAGAGTATTGGCCAACTGGATAATTGCTCATTGGACCTGACTTAAAACTCCCTTTACTTTCATCAGAATAAGTTGCAGGCATTCTCTGAAAGCATTTTGTAATCTCACTCTGACAAATGTTTACTTGCCAGTTTATTTAGTAGTTGAGGAGGGAGAACAATGCGCAGGTATTAAACATGTGACATAATATTTAGTTGTTGAAAGACATCAACTCTGACAGCTTTGTTCTTTGAAGTCGAGCTTGAGATGAATCACACGCTCCTGTACGATGCCTCCTCGTAGGAAGGCTAAGAATGGCAGTCCTCATCTGTTGCTTATTTACAAAGAACACCCCAGCTCACTGTTTTCCCCCTGGCTTTTCTTAAACAAGCAATTTATTCTCAACCATTTTAAATTTAAAATCAATATTACTAATAAAATGGTTTTACACTTTTCATCTTTATGGATGGACATGTATTGCCAGAGAATTCAAATGAGTTTTCAGAGTAAAGATGAGACTATCCATAACACACAAAAGCCAAACACAATCCAGAGATGCTGGGGGATAGTTCAGCGGCAAAGTGGCTGCCTTGTAGGAGTGAGGTTTTGAGTTCCATCCCCGGTGGCTCCCACATACACAGGGGTGTGGTCCCGGCAGCTCTACAGTGTGGGAAGCCTGGAGGTACATCGGAGCTTTAGATCTTTGGATCAGAGTCAACAGAGCCTGATGTGCGTGAGCAACACGAGTAAGGGAGTTCTACCCCAGCCAGCATGCATGCAAACTTGGGAACAAAGCGGTACGTGACCCCTTGCACGCCACAGCCAAGTGTGCGAACACCACCTCCAGGTGTATGACCCCTACAGTAAAAGCATGTGAGACTCATGGGTCATTGGAAAGATAAGAGGAAAAGAGGGTGTGTGTGTGTGGCAGGGTGGTGGTGGATGGTGCAGGGAAGAGAATAAATTAATTAAATTACATTTTTTTTCTTTTTGGGTCACACCTGGCAATGCACAGGGGTTACTCCTGGCTCTGCACTCAGGAATCACCCCTGATAGTGCTCAGAGGACCATATGGGATGCTGGGAATCGAATCCAGGTCGGCCGTGTGCAAGGCAAACGCCCTACCCGCTGTACTATTGCTCCAGCTCCAAAATTACATTTTTTTACAACGTTCCAAGAGTACATAAAAGAAGACTCTTGATTATCTTCCAACACACACTAAAAAGAGTATGATATATAGTGTTACAAATAATTCATGAACTTGAGGCTGAAGCAATAGTATAGCAGGTAGGATATTTGCTTGGCATCTGGTCAATCTGGGTTGAGTCCCTGGTACCCCATATGGTTCCCTAAGTCTACCAGGAGTGACCCCTGAGTGCAGAACCAGGAGTGAGTCCTTAGCACGGTTGAGGTCACGTGAATAAATAATCTAAGCAATTTGTTCTTTTAAAATAAACCTGATATTTTTTCTTTCTTTTATTTTTTGACTTTTTGGGTCACATCTAGTGATGCACAGGGGTTACTCCTGGCTCATGCACTCAGGAATTACTGCTGGCAGTGCTCAGGGGACCATATGGGATGCTGGGAATCAAATCTGGTTCAGCTGTGTATCAAATAATTTTAGCACAGCAGTTGGGCTTTAGCCTTTCCTGCGGCCGACCGGAGTTCGATTCCTCCGCCCCTCTCGGAGAGCCCGGCAAGCTACCGAGAGTATCAAGCCTGCGCGGCAGAGCCTGGCAAGCTACCAGTGCGTATTGGATATGCCAAAAACAGTAACAAAAAGTCTCTCAATGAGAGACGTTACTGGTGCCTGCTCGAACAAATCGATGAGCAATGGGATGACAGTGATAACAGTGTTAAATCATATAGAAATAATCACAAATTGATTTTTATTGATTTATTTTCTAATTAAAATAGGACTGGAGCGATAGCACACCGGGTAGGGCATTTGCCTTGCACACAGCCAACCCGGGTTCAATTCCTCCGTCTCTCTCAGAGAGCCCGGCAAGCTACCAAGAGTATCTCACCCACACGGCAGAGCCTGGCAAACTACCCTTGGCGAATTCAATATGCCCAAAACAGTAACAATAAGTCTCACAATTTGAGACGTTACTGGTGCCCGCTCGAGCAAATCGATGAAGGATGGGACGACAGCGACAGTGCTACAGTGCTATTTTCTAAAAATTCATAATTCTAATAATTTTCTAATAATTCATTTGCCATTCCTTTAAGTTTTATTGGGGCAAGGAATATGAAATAAGTCTGTTATATGCTTGCCAAGAGGGAGGCTGGGGGGTGGGAGGAAATTTGAGAATATTGGTGGAAGGAAGGAATATTGGTGGTGGGGTTGGAATATGGTATGGCTGAAAAAACTCTATTATGAATAACTTTGTAAATCATATTGTCTTAATAAAGGTTAAAAGAGAAAAAAATTAAATGAACTTGAGTTGGGCCAGAAAGTTCAATGGGCTGTGTTTGTTTTGCATGCAGGAGGACCAGACTGGATCCTTGATACCAAATGACCTCTTGAGCACTGCCAGGAGTAAACCCCAAGCACAGAATGAGAAGTGACTCCTGAGCACTGATAGGAGCATAAAAAAATAAAAACTAAATTTTTTTTGTTGGTGGTATGCCACAATAGAACATGTGAGCAAAATTAACAGTGGAGTTCAGGGATATGCAAGTTTTTTTAATATACCATATATGATAGAGATCACTCTGTGTCTTTTCCTCTCCTTCACTCAGCATGATAATTTTCAGATCCAACCATGACCTAGTTGCAAATTGCATGATTTCGTTTTTTTCCTCATGACGGAGTGGTGTTCTATAATAGTATATACGTACTAAGACCTAGTAGTGTGTATATATATGTACCACATTTTTTTTTATCCAGTCATCTGTTTTTGGACTCTTGGACTATTTCCAGATTTAGCTATTGTGAATAGTGCTGCAATGGTCATGGGGGAGAAAATATCTTTTCTGAGGAGAAATTTTGGGTCTCTGGGTAAGTGAGAAGAAGTGGAATTGCTTGATAACAAGGGAGATCATTTCTAGTGTTTCAAGGTGTGTCCATATTGTTTTCCATAAAGGCTGGACCAGTCAACATTCCTACCAACAGGGAATGAGGGTTCCTTTACCCCTATATCCGTGCAAACACTCGTTATTTTTGTTGCTGTGCTGTGTGCCTCTGTCACTGGTATGAAGTGATATCTCATTGTTGTTTTGATTTGCATTTCCCTGATGATCAGTGATGCAGAGCATTTTTTATATGCCCTTTGGCCATCTTATTTCTTTTTTGAGGACATTTCTGTTCATCTTAAGGACCTTTTGTTGTTGTTGTTGCTGCTGTTGTTTTTTGCTTTTTGGGTCACACCCAGCAATTCACAGGGGTCACTCCTGGCTCTGCACTCAGGAATTATCCCTGGCAGTGCTCAGGGTATCATATGGGATGCTGGGAATCAAACCCGGGCCGACTGCGTGCAAGGCAAATGCCCTACCCAATGTGCTATGGCGCCATCCCCAATACCTTTTTTTAAAAAGAGCAATCTTATGGTCTGGAGCAATAGCACAGCAGGTAGGTCATTTGCCTTGCACGCGGCAGACCCGGGTTCAATCCCCGGCATCCCATATGGTCCCCCAAGCACTGCCAGGAGTAATTCCTCAGTGCAAAGTCAGGAGTAACCCCTGAGCATCGCTGGGTGTGACCCAAAAAGAAGAAGAAAGAGAGCAATCATATGTTCAAAACAGAATTGAGAGAAAGGAATAGAGATTTCCTCTTTATCTTTTTCTGCTCTGCTTCTCAGCACCACCCTACCTGATGCATCACTGCTCCATTACTAACATGTATCTACTGCCCTCCTCCAGAGAGGAGCATTTGTAGAACCTATATTGACTCATCCTTTTCATTAAAAGTCATGAGTTCACATTAGTCTTCTTTTCTTGGTATTGTACACTCTATAGGTCTGAACAAATATTTAGTGATGTTTGATTTGGGGGGAGAGGAAGGGTGCATACCTAGTGGTACTCAGGGCTTTCTCTTAGATCTGTGCTCAGGGCTCACTCCTTGCAGGGCTCTGGGATCAAACCCAGGTCAGTCACTTGCAGGACAAGACCCTGACAGCTGTACAATGTCTCCAGCTCCTCTGAAAACCATCTCCCCCCCCCAAATAGAATATTTAAAGATTTTTAAATGAAACATTTCTTTTTTAATTTAATTTTAATTTTTTTTTAATTTAAATTTTATTGAATCACCACGTGGAGGGTTACATAGTTCTCAGGATTATGTCAGTTATACAGTACTCAAACACCCTTCCCTTCACCTGTGCCCATATTCCATCACCAACCACCCCATTAAACCTCCCGCCCCCTCCCGCCCCCCCAGTCCCCGCCCTTGTAAGTGATAAGTTTCACTTTGTTTACGCTTTATCTTGGTTACAGTCCATGTTTCAACACATAACTCACTATTGTTGCTAGGGTTTCCCCCCAAAAAGAAAAGACAGTCCCACTGTCAAGGAAGCATTTGATGGCTCTCCATTGCTGAGAATGTAGAGATGTTAAGTCCCGCTGTTTGTTACATAACTTTTCTATTTTTATCACCAGCTGCCTGACAAAGGGAAAACAAACCAAAAAAGATGGTTATTTCCCGTCATCAGCCGGCGTGGGGCTCTGGCTTAGTTGATAGCCTGGTAGAATGTCTGCAAGCAGTTTCTGGAATCAAAGGTAATACGCTGGTATCGGCCCCGGCTCGAGATTCCACCAGCATCCCGCTGTTTCAAGTACATAATAATTTATTCCCTTGTATCCCATTCCCATGCCACCAGGTCCGTGTCAGCTTAATGGACATCATACTATGGTTAACGCCACGCCACGTTTCTTCCCGAGAAAGAAGGATATTTCTTCTCAGCCGGCGTGGGGATATGGCTTAGTTCAGTCTATAGAGATGGCTACCACTTTGGTAGCCTTCAATATTTCAGCAAAAGACTTACTATTCTTGTTAGGATTTCCCACCAAAGTCCGACCCATTAAGAAGGAACCATTTCATATTGGTGATGATTAAATGACAATAGGTTGTGCGGCCATGGCAGCGGCCTTGCGGCTTTGAATTTCTGTATAAAGTCCAGGGAAAGTACAGCCAGAAATTACACGTCGCTACAAACTTTAACCCTATTATGGTCCCCCCAAAGTCCAACCCATTACAAAGGAACCATTTCATATTGCTGATGATTAGATGACATTAGGCTGCCGAGGCCTTGCGGTTTTGGGTTTCTATATAAAGTCCAGGGAAAATTCTGCCTAAAATTCTATCGTTACAATCTTTTACCCTTCAACAAAAAACTCAGTACTATTGTTTGGAGTTTCCCCCCACGGTAAGCCCTGCCAAAAAGGAACATTTACACGTTGCTGACAATCAAACAATCAAAAGATATTAGGTCGCGCGGCTGCAATGATTTCTATATGAAGTCCGGGGAAAATTCTTTTGGTAATTGCATCACTCGCTGGCAGCGCCTGGGCCCGAAGCTCCAAGCACACAGTTTGGAAGCATTTTGGGGGCGCCGCTCGTGTCCAAAGTGGTCCAGTTGCCTCCGGGGTCGATCTCGCGCAGGGCCAGAAAGGAGCGTCCCTGCATGGCTCTGTGCTTAAATGTTGGCCGGCTCGGGGCGGATCCGGAAGTCCCGCCCCATCGGCTTTCCCGGACTTCCTGCATAGTCTAAAAACCGGCTATTGCCTCGCTGCGTTCAAAAAGAAAGAGTTGAGAGAGAAAAGAGCATACCCCGCCGGCAGCGCCTGGGCCCGAAGCTCCGAGCACACAGTTTGGAGGCATTTTGGGGGCGCCGCTCGTGTCCAAAGTGGTTCAGTTGCCTCCGGGGTCGATCTCGTGCAGGGCCGGAAAGGGCAATTTTAATTTTTCTTTTTAAATTATTTTTTAAATTAATGAATCACCATGAGGGTACAGTTACAGATTTACATATTTTCATGCTTGTGTTTCAGTCATGCAATGCTTGAGTGCCCATCCCTCCACCAGTGCCCATTAAAATAAAACATTTCTTAATATTGAATTTTCTAGATTATGGCTATTGTAAACAGCCTTAATAAACATACAAGTGCAGATGTCATTTCTACTGTACTTTTTTGCATCTCCGGGATATATTCTCAGAAGTGATATTGCTGGGTCATATGGGAGCTCAATTTCTAGATTTTGGAGGAATGTTCATGTTGTTTTCCAAAAAGGCTGGACCAGTGGGCCATTCCCACCAACAATGAAGCAGAGTCCCTTTCTCCCTGCATCCACACCAGTACTGGTTGTTCTTGTTCTTTTTGATGTGTGCCAGTCTCTGTGATGTAAGATAATATCTCATCGTTGTTTTGATTTGCATCTTCCTGATGATTAGATTTGTAGAGCATTTTTCTCATGTGCCTTTTGACCATGTGAATTTCTTTTTCGAGGAAGTTTCTGTTCATTTATTCTCCCCATTTTATGATGCAGCGGAGGATTTTTCCTTGTAAAGTTCTATCAGTGTCCTGAATATCCTGAATATTAAGCCCCTATCTGATGGATATTGGGTAAATTTTTTTTTTCTGTTCCGAGGCTCTTTCTGTATTTTGGTCACTGCTTCTTTTGAAGTGCAGAAACTTCTTAGTTTAATGTAATCCCATTTGCTTATGTTTGTTTCCACTTGGGTGGTCAGTAGTTTCATCCTTGAAGATGCCTTTAGATTCAGTATCATGGAGGGTTCTGAATACATTTCCCTCAATGTTCCTTATGGATTCAGGGCTGATATTGAGGTCTTCAATCCATTTGGATCTGACTTTTTGAGGAGACGCCTGGTTAAAGAAACTTTGGTACATATGCACAGTGGAATACTATGCAACTGTTAGAAGAGATGAAATCATGGAATTTACATATAAGTGGATGGACATGAAAAGTATCATGCTAAGTTAAATTAGTCAGAAAGAGAGGGACATACATAGAATGACTACACCTAGTTGCGGACTATAAAGTAACATAAAGGAGACTAACACCTAAGGACAGTAGAAGTAAGGGCCATGAGGATCACTCTATGACTTGGAAGCCGGCCTCACACGCTGGGGGAGAAGGCAGCTGGGATAGAGAAGGGATAACTAAGTAAATGATGATTGGAGGGATAGTTCCGGATGGGCGATGCGTGCTGAAAGTAGACTATGGACCAAACAGGATGGCCGCTTAGTACCTGTTTTGCAAACCATAATACCCAAAAGAAGAGAGAGAGCAAGAGGTAATGTGCCTGCCACAGAAGCGGGGTACGAGGTGGGGGTAGCGTGAGGGATACTGGGACATTGGTGGTGGAGAATGGGCACTGGTGGAGGGATGGGTGCTCAATCATTGTATGACTGAAACTTAATCATGAAAGTTTGTAAGTCTGTCACTGTATCTCACGGTGATTCACTAAAAAATATTGAATTTTACAAAATACACGTCTTCATAAAAACATACCATTTGACAAGACACAGAGGTTTATTGTGTGTATTAATTATTGTTTTTGCTTTTCGGTCACACCCAGAGGTGTGCAAAGTTCATTCCTCACTGTGCTCAGGAACGACTCCTGGTGGTGCTCAGGGGACCGTATGTGATGCCTAGTTGCTTCGTAGCAGATACATGCAAGTCAAGTTCTTTTTTTTTTTTCTTTTTGGGTCACACCCAGCAATGCTCAGGGGTTACTCCTGGCTTTGCACTCAGGAATTACTCCTGGCGGTGCTCAGGGGACCATATGGGATGCCGAGGATTGAACCCGGGTCGGCCGTGTGCAAGGCAAACGCCCTACCCGCTGTGCTATCACTCCGGCCCCGCAAGTCAAGTTCCTAACCTCTTATACTATCTCTCTGGACCTATTCTGCTATTTTAAAATTAGTATTTGGGGCAAGAGAAATAGTACAGGTAACCCCCTTTCACATGGCTGATGACCTAAGTGTGATCCCTGGCACTGTCTATGGTCCTCTAAACCTGCCAGGAGTAAACCCTGAGCACAGAGCCAGGAATAAGTTCTGTGCACAGCTGGTAATGCCCTTCCCCCCAAGAAAAACAATAACAACAAGCTAAAGTAGGTCTTTTTAAATTGTCTCTATAATATATGTATACCTATATATAAATTGTCTCTATATATTTATCCACATAAAAATGTTCTCTGGGGTCATCTATAAAAATGTTCAGATTACAAAAATATGGTTTGTGTATTTTTTAATGGGTGCGATGTAGCTTGAAGTCAGCCATCATCTCTCCATGGGAATAGTGGATCAACAGGACTATTGCAAAAAGTCAATAGGTATTGACTTTTCTTTCACAAATTAAAAAAAACAAGTTTAAGTCTATTCTTATATCCATATGTTTTAGCTATTTAATTCTATTTACACCATCAGTTCCTTTGGAGAAATATTCTTTGGGTATATTTTAGTTCTTGAAGATTGGATTAAAAACAAATGTCAAGTTTGCCTCGTTAAAATTTTACAAAGGTGGAATAACATAAATGATAAGTTATGTAGGGCGTTTGCCTTGCACGCGGCCAACCTGGGTTCGATTCCTCCATCCCTCTCAGAGAGCCCAGCCAGCTACCGAGAGTATCTCACCTGCATGGCAGAGCCTGGCAAACTACTTGTGGCATATTCAATATGCCAAAAACAGTAACAAGAAGTATCACAATGGAGATATTACTGTTGCCCGCTGGAGCAAATTGATGAGCAACGGGATGACAGTGATACAGTGATCTTTGATCTAGACATAATTATGGAAACTAGCATTAAAGGAAAAGGAGGAAGTCCTGAAATATTCCTTTATCAACTTGATTTGAAATGATGCACCTACTTCTATTACAGATGAGGTGACTGATGAATAAGTAGGTATCTATCATTTGACAACATTGAGAATTTGCTCTTGTATTGTTAAATTAAAACACTTCAGATTTTAATGATAAAATTGCAGTAATGGTATTTGAATTTTTATACTTAATATGATACCCTCCAATTCTACCCACATTGCAGCAAACTGCGTGACTTCATCCTTTTTTAAATGGCTGGATAGCATTCCATTGTGCATATATGCACCATAACCTCCTCATCCATTTATCTTCATATATTTGAAGAACATGCTGCTGTCAACCTTTGGGTTTTGATCTGCTATTTCTTCCAGAACTAGTCTGACTCCACTTTTTTTTTGTTGGGGGGAACATCTGGTAGTGCTCAGGGTTTACTCCTGGCTCTGCACTCAGGATCACTCCTGATGGCCTGGGGACCATAATTGGTGCCGGGGATTGAACCTGGGTAGTGAGTTCAAGGCAAATGCCCTGCCTGCTGTACTATTGCTCTGGCCCTCACTCCACTGTTATGAGCATCAACGATTGAGTCTGTCTCATTCAGTCACTCCTAGTTATCATGTATTCATATAGTAATTCAACAAATATTTACTGAGAACCTACAATGTATTAGCTCCTGTCCTGGACCTATGATGACGATAGTGAGTTAATTGAACATGGAAGACATCCTCCTAGAGCTCAAGCGTGCATTGAGGGTTTGGCTAAGCCCCTGCACTGGCAATGTTGTCTCAGGGTCCAGTTTTCGGACCAGCTGTGCTTAGAGGGTCTTAAACTGATGCTAACACTGTCCAGTTGTGCAGCCCTTGATACCAGTCATGAGTAGTTGGGGCTACTTAGTAAACTTCCCCACGGTTCTGTGATAAAACCTCTCCCACCTCCCAGGACCTTCCCCTGTGTGTCTCTTCGGAACGATCCCCAGAAGGTTCTGGAGAGATAGTATAGGGGGTAAGAACTGGCTCTGCGTGAGGTTGCCCTGGTTTGCCCCTGGAATGCCAGGGTCTCCCCAGGACCAGTGGGAACTACCCCTGAGCCCTGAGCTGGGAGCGGCCTCCAAGCACAACCAGTGGGGTGTGGCTCACACTCACATCCCCAAGAAAAGACCCTCATGGTTTAACCTAAACCCTAATTTTTGGTTTAAATTTATCAATACAGATTTCACTGGACAATCAAAGCTCCCCACCCAGGGGCCCAGATAAAAGTGTGTGCCCCATGGCTTGCCGCTCTCGATTCTTGCACCCTGTTTCAATTGCCCCATGATCCTCAGAGTGCACTTTTGACTTTCTCCAGGATCCCTGAATAACTTATGTCTTCCGATTGCTCTCAGGGTTTTCTGTTGCTCACCACTGCCCATCCCTGTGTTTTACTTAACCAATGTAAATTTAACAAGGCCATAAGAGTGGGGGAGAATAATGCCCAAAAGGAAAGAGAGAGAGAGTGAGAAAGAGAGACAGAGGGAAGGACAGAGAGAGCGAGAGTGAGAGCGCAAGCGAGAGAGACAGAGACAGAGAGAAGAAAAGTTTTTGTCATAGGGGTGGAAAAAAGGAAATGGGGACATGGGTGGTGGGAAATGTACACTGGTGAAGGTATAGGTATTGGAACACAGTATGACTGAAACCCAATCATGAACAATTTTTTAATTTGTTGATTCAATTTAAAAAAAAGTGAGGGAGAGACACACATAAGGAAATAAGCAAGTAACCTTAAAAGGTCAAATTGGACAGCACTCTGAGAATAAAGAATAAGGCAGAGCAGGAGAGATCGTACAGGGGTAAAGGCTCTTGTCTTACGGGCAGCTGACTTGGTTCAACCCCTGGCACCACATCTGGTCCCCAGAGTACTGCCAGGAATGACCCCTGAGCACAGAGACAGGAGTAGCCCCTGAACACTGCGGGGAGTGGTCCCAACATCAGGTTCCCCAAAGACAATAAATCAGGGAAGTGGGATTAGTAATGGGGGGTAGTTATGGTGAGGGTGATGCCTTTATATTCTTCAGAAGAAGGTTGTGAATACCAGGAGTTAAGGGAAAGGCATGGAGGAGCTCTCCCCAGAACCTTAGGGAAAGCGTGGTCTCTCACCTTGATTCCAGAATTCTACATTTGGGGGTGGGGGGCACCCCCAGCTGTGCTCGAGGCTTACTCCTTGCTCTGCACTCAGGCATCACCATATGGTCAGGGATCGCTAACCACAGGGGGTGCTGGGGATCAAACCCACATCAGCCCTGTGCAAGGCGAATGCTCTACCTGCTTCCAGACTGAAACCAGGAGAAAATTAATTTCTATGACTTAGAGGCAAAAATTTAAAAAATGGGTTAGAAGGTAAAGCTGGTCTGAATAGGTGAGAGCTGAGCAGAGACCTCAAGCAAAGCACTTAAGTGAATGTCCATAAGCCGTGAAGAGCAATTATTAGATGTGATTTCAGGGCATGGGAAAGATGCCTTCTCCGTGTTCCCGCCAGAGAGCTTTGGAAATCCAGCTGCCTGAACTTTGCACTTTTACCTTAAGGCTTTATTGCCTTAAAATGCAAACCCTCTAGAAGGGTAACTATTTAAATTACACCTGTCAACCATTTAGGAGTTTCAGGATTTTTATAAAGAGGTGAAAATCATGCTGCCAAATCAGATGGAAGCCAGCATGGCAGAGTGCAGAGGATGAATTAACTGGCTTTCAAATCCTGGCTCTGCCCTGACAGTGGGACTGTCATCCAGTTACTTCATCTGGTGCTGCCTCAGTGTCCCAGCTGTAAAGTGGGGATAATAGTAATAGTTTTCTGCATAAGACTGACATGATGGAAGATTGCATTTAAAAACTTTTTTCATGGTCCCTGCCTTATGCTGGAGGAGTTCAGAGAGAAATAAATCATCACTATAAATAATTATTCATGCAGCCCTACTCATCCTCAGACTTGGTCCTGTCACTTGTATCTCTGGAGTGTGAGAGTAAGTGATGTCTAAAGGAGTGTTGTAGAGTCTTATGAAATTTTAGGAACCTGTGTGCCTTTCCATCATTCTCTCTTCTCTCTCTACCAGTAGGCTGATGGTGTCACCAGTAGAGGTTTCCTGGGTCCTGGGGCAAAGAGGAAATGGTAAAAAATCCCTATAGCCCTATGGTACATATCATCATCATCATCATCATCATCATCATCATCATCATCATCATCATCATCATCATCATCCTGTTGATCGTCAAATTTCTCAGGCTGTCTCAGTAACGTCTCCATTCATTCTAGCGCTGAGATTTTAGAAGCTTCTCTTTACTCGTCTTTTCCAATGATGCCACATTGGAGGCTCTGTCAGTGTCAGGGGAATGAGACCCAGCTTGTTATTGGTTTCGGCATATGAATACGCCATGGGGAGTTTGCGAGGCTCTCCTATGTGGGCAGGAAACTCTTGGTAGCTTGCCAGGTTCTCCCAGAGGGAGAAGTAGGTTATAAGATATCGTGCAGCCAAGAAGCGGCTGAGTGCTTCTGGGAGCTTGCTTTTTAAGTCTCTGGATGTTGACCATTGATGGGATTACACAGGGCGAGGGCAGTCCCTGGGTATAACTGCCTAGCTACTGGAAAATGGGAAACTGGGTGGAAGAGGTCCAGTCCGAGCAGGCTTGGAGGTCTCAGCCCTGGGTCCCACACACCTGGGTTCCTCTTCTGGTACCTTCATGTGTGAGGCTCGTCCGAACATGTGGAGAGGGGCCTTGAGCATGGCTGTGCCGGAGGTCTTTGGCCGTCGGAAGCTCTGCTCGGGGTGGGGAGAAAAGCTGGAGCTCATCCCCTCCGAGGAGGCCCCGGGGAAGACAGCCAGGCCTGAGAGCAAGAGACTCTCTGCCCATGGTATGCCCGTATGGTACATATAGGCAATGGAATACTACTCAACTATAAGCAAAGATGAATCCAGACAATATGCTGCTCCCCAGATGGACCTGGAGAGCATCACGCTGAGTGAAGGAGGTCGGAAGGAGGACAGGCACAGAATGGTCTCTTACTGGTTATATAGAAAGAAATGGAGGGCAAGTAATAAAGACAAGTGGAGCCTGACAATTGAGTTAACTGTGGAGGAAAGGACAGCTAAGGTGTGGCGGGGGCATTTGGTGGACGATGTGGTGTTGGAACATTGTATGAAGCCCCAGCATTAGCATACTGTAAATCATGGTGCCCCCCGCCAGAAAAAAAAAAGACATGCAACATAGACAACATCAAACATGAGAGTGAGAAAGTGAGAACTCCACTTCTTTGTCTGCCACTGAGATTTAAGATCATTTTTGTTTTGTTTTATTTTTTGGGCCACACCTGGAAAAGCTCAGGGATTACTCTGGGCTTTGTACTTAAGAATTACTCCTGGTGGTGCCTGGGAGACCATGTAGGATGCCGGGGATTGGACCCATGTTGGTCACATGCAAGACAAGCACCCTCCACGCTGTACTATTAGTCCAGCCCCTTACGGTCATTTTTAAAAAACGTGCATTTCACCTTGGGCACAGTTGAATAGCAGATTCAAAATCAGAAACTCTGAGCTGGAAATGAAAAACAGTATCAAGGAAGAAATTTTATGTGCTAGGAAAACAGAGGTCCAAAAACAAAGGGCTTTTTCCCTAAAGTTAAAAAAAAAAGGAAAATCTCAGGAATATTTGTGTTTATTACTTATTCTTCTTTTCATGTCAATAAAACATGTTTAATGATAACTATAGGAAAAAATTAAAATTTATGTCACTTCGAATATTCCTATTAGAAGTGGCAATTATCAATTTTCTGGCATTTCTTTTAGGAATTGTTTCTATGCCTTTTCAGGAATATAAATAATATGCAAATTTTTAGAAAAAGCAGTGCAAATGTACAGGTGACTGTATGTCTATGTATCTTCTTAACTACTTGTTCCACATAAAAATGCTTTCCTCCTTCATGCAATAATGCTATAATATTCTTCTTTTCTGTCATAATAATACCATTTGGTGGTCACTCCTTCCCAAGGCCCCAGGCAATTAGCAATGTTGGCAGAGACTGAGTTGCTGCTGAGGTAGCCTCGGGCCATTGACGGAGCAAGGGGTGCAGTGGAGATCGGGGGGAAAGAATGTAGAGTGTCCGGCCACTGGGGAGGTCCAGGGCATCCACGACAGATCAACTTGCAAGTGCTACAGAAATATTTTAATACTGTAATAACTAGTTTAACTAGAAAATGTGATATGAGGTTGAATCTGTTTTGCAACCATATGGCCTATATATTTTTATTTTTATTTATTTCTTTTTCATTTTGGTTCACGCTCAGCAATGGCTCTGTGCTCAGGAATTGCTCCTGACAGTGCTTGGTGGACCATATGGGATGCTGGGAATTGAACCCGGGCTGGCCTCATGCAAGGCAAACGCCCTACCTGCAGTGCTATCGTGCCAGGCCCTGGTCTATATATTTTTTTCTTTTTGGGTCACACCTGGCGATGCACAGGGGTTACTCCTGGCTCTGCACTCAGGAATCACTCCTGGCGTTGCTCAGGGGACCATATGGGATGCTGGGAATCGAACTCGGTCGGCCGAGTGCAAGGCAAACGCCCTACCTGCTGTGCTATCGCGCCAGCCCCTGGTCTATATATTTTTAAATCATAACCTCCGTCAAGTCTTGATTTTCCAATTCACTTTAATTTTTTTATATTTTGGAGGGCTTTGGGACCACACTCAGTGCTGCTGAGTACTCACTCCTGGATTTATGCTCAGGGATCACTCCTGGTGGTGCTTAGGGACAACATATGGTGCCAGGGATCAAATGAATTGGCTACATGCAAGCTAAGAGACCCTTAGCCACTCGCCCCATACTAGCTCTCTAATTCCCCACTAGTTTGTTTTTATTTTGTTCTGTTGGTTCACCAATTTTTCTTCCGCAGGTATGCAAGGTGGTATTTCTTGTGAATCAAGATTACAAAGAAAGATAAAACTGCAATTTATCTTAAGCAGAATTGTTGGTATTCTGTGGGTTTGGGATGTTTAACTTTCATGGACAAGGTGCTTTATACTAAATTTGTAGTTGTAGGTTTGCCCTTCCTCCCCGGCCACTGGGGGCTTCTGTTTGTTGGTTGCACCCCAACCTGTCAATTACCTTTGTAATTGACCTTTGATCAGACTCTGACTTGTAAATATTATCTTCTCGTCTCCTTAGTGTTCTTTGCATGGTTAGTTACTTCAGAGCAATTGCTTTTGTATGGATACAGAAGACAGTTAAAAAGACAAGCCCGTGGCTTGGGAGTTGATTGACTCCAGATTATATACCTCCTGGACATCTGTTCTCTCGACTTAAGCCTCAGTTGCCGTTACTTCTTAGATCCCCAAAAGCAGGGTCCCAAAGAGGGACTGGATGGACCCAGGGCAAGCAGTGACCTATGAGCTACCCTGGCATCGAAATGGGCCTGGCCAAAGTGCCCTAATGCTTAACTATGTTAAGAGCTTGGTCATGGACAAATTCTGTCATGATTCCAAAGTAATAATTAGATTTGGACTCTGCTGGGGTTAGGAAAGATTGATCCGGCCTGAGCACTGTAGTCTGAGTCTGTGGTGAGATGTCCCCAGGAAAGCCACCCTACAAGCCTAAAAGTGTCGATTACTATGTCCATACAGAATGGTAAATATTGAGAAGGAGAATTAAAGATGCTAATTAAGTTGCAGGTCTAAGGAGAGGAGAAACACACCTTAAGGGCTGGTTGTTTTGTCCTTGGGGGCTGCAGGGGGTCGGGAAGTCTGGGAAAACATTTTTGATCATGCTTCCGTGGGGAGGCGTGAGTGGGGGGCATGGTAAGAGGATAAAAAAGAGCGGCTGCAGGGAGAAAGGGTTGGATGGATTGATTGATTGAATGTTGCTTCCGGGAGATTGAAGGAATAGGAGGGAGGAAGCAGAGAGAGAGCAGAGAGAGATAGAGGAAACAGATACAGCGGGGAGAAAGAATTGTGCAGTGAGAGAGAGAGACAGAGAGAGACAGAGACAGAGAGAGACAGAGAGACAGAGAGACAGAGAGAGAGGGTTGGAGAGAGGTGGGAGAAACGAGAGACTGAATAAATGGCAACTAATCGGTAACTAGCTTGGCCCTTGTTCTTCTTCGTCTGTCCAAGTCAACAGCTGTCCCGGCTGCAGAAGTGACTCGAGAGCACCGAATGCAGGCGGCGAGAGAGAGAGCTGCCCGGAGAGCCCGAGAACATCCTTTCCCGTGTAATCCCCGTGCACGTGAGGGGCTTACACAGCCCGAGAGGGGGATTTACACATGTAGTAGGCACATTGCAATAGAAACTTCAATACAAAGATACTCACGGTCCATTTTATCACAACCTTTGTATTATTTGTAACAAACCCCCAGGACAGTAATCAAGGATGAAGGTGGCTTGATACACGTCTTGCTTTGTGGCTGAGTCAAAACCTGACTTAGCTCTCATTATCTTGACCATCTGAATCTCTGAAATAAAATAAATTTATAAAATTAAACTTTGTATTGAGAGAGGAAGGGAAAGACACCGGCTTTGAGAGATCATTTGTTTCCTGTCATTCGCAGACACAGCTTTGCGGGTAAAACATAATTAAATTTGTGTGATAATTAAATGTAATCCTATGCTTTTTAAAAAACAATGTTCTAATATGCATCTATCAAATCTTAGAGAAACTGTTCTTTCTGTGTTTGGAGAATTATAGTTAGTGTTTAGAAACAATTTGGGTCTTTTGTGGACATTTTTAATTTCTCATACCTACTGAGTCTGTCCGTGTTGTCTGGGCTCTCAGATGAACTTTCTTGCACTGTGGGTATTCCAGGGAGTCCTAAAGAAAAGAAGGCACATGTCAAAAGGTTTGTGGTAAATATAGTTAAAACTACATTGAGCGTGAACCTGGAAATTCCTTTTTTAAGGTGATCTACCTGTCTTACCCATAATAAAAACGATTATCATTGAGCAGGTTGCATTGGTCGAATATGGTCACCGTGATCTCTTCCACGCTACATGTCCTGTAACCGTTAGACCTGGCACACATCCTCCCTGTGTCAGGAAGGGGAACTGAAGTCCACTCATCCTCTGAGTGGACACTGTCAATCAAAGATGGAGGAAAGGAGTCATGCCTTCTGAAACGGTGAGAAAGGGCTGTGCAGCATTTTTCTCTGGGGAGGCTTGCTTTGGAGGAAGCCCTAGAATGAGTCCTGGCCAGGCACGACGGCCATGTTGGGAAGGTCAGCGTAGATACTGTGGTCAGCAGCCCCAGCTTTCTTGTCACGCAAGCTGTGGGTGAAGCCCTGGGGAACTCTCCCGTCCAACTCACCTGTGTGTTGAGTACATTCATGGAATCCCCTCTGTTAGCGTCGACTCAGGTAATTCTCCAATTCCTAGCCTGCTGCATCATTGGGATGTGTAAAACATGGGACATGTGAAATGCAATAGTTGGGGCAGAGGTGGAGAAAATAAATTCTGTTCAATTAAAGCTATAATGAAAAGGAAGGTTAACCTAAAGCACACCAAGAAAGGATCCAAATAAGTCAGACATAGGAGAAGCTTTGCTGCTTATCAATGTGAATTTGTTGCCCAACTTTCGTGTCTGACCTTCTACCTTTGCTTTGAGTGAACTGGGACTAATTTAATAAAATGCTCATCTTATCTTCAATTATGATAGGGCTCTGTTTGCAGGCCTGCCTTCATTTCCTTTGTTCTACTTTTCACAAAGCTCTGTACACTTCCTATTTTGTCCCCATTCCCCCGCTGTCCCTCACCACAACTCCTGAAATATTTACCCCATATCTTTGCCTTGTTTCTGAAATTCCGCTTACTTCCTTACTCTAATAGCCAATGGGCTCTCTCTAAGAACAATGCCAACCCAAGGGTCCTTTATGTTGTGCTCCTCAGTCTTCTTCCCTGTGACCAGAAGATGGGCAAGGGTCCTCATCTGTCCCCACTGTTTATTTTAGGACATCTGCTTACCTTCCTCCCCCTTTCCTGAAACTCATGCTATCAATTTACATAGTCAACCATTGCTAATGTCCAGCTGGGATCATCCCAGTTGACTCGATCATCAACTCATTGTCAGACACAGCTTTGTCTGTGCTATTTCTCCAGCTTCCCGAGCTGTTCTACATTTTACCATTCACTCCTGTCTTCATCGAGCAATTCCAGTATGCACGCAGAAGGCGTTCCACCCTGGGGTCTTTCTGAGTTCCATACTTTTAGATCTAGTCATTTACCTCCCCACTCTGATGGTTATTCCATGTTCAGACTTATCTTGTGTTATTACTCAGTTTCTTGTGCTACTTGGCCCATGGCTTGTGCTTTTCTAGACCATTCCTTCTAATATCCAAACTCAGGAATTCCTAAAATTGATCACTTCAGTCCAACCATCTATTTATTGTCCTCCTCACTTTGGTGCCTTTCCCCCCCTACTTCACATAAAAAAAGTTTGGGGGGGAAGGGGGCCGGAGTGATCATATAGTGCCTTAGGGGATTTCCCTGCATGCATTCGACCTGGGTTGATCCCCAGCACCCCATAGGTTCCCCAAGTCCACCAGAAGTGATCCCAGAGCATGGAACCAGGAGTAAGCCCTGAGCACAGCTGGGTGTGATTCTCAAAAATTTGAGGGGGACTGGAGCAATAGCATAGTGGGTAGGGCATTTGCCTTGCACGAGGCTGACCCGGGTTCAATTCCCAGCATCCCATATGGTCCCTTGAGCACCGCCAGGAGTGATTCCTGATGCAGAACCAGAAGTAACCCCTGTACATTGCTGGGTGTGACCCCAGAAAAAAATTTGAGGGGAAGGAAGGGTTGGGTCACACCTAGTGGTGCTCAGGGAGCTGTGTTCAGGGCTGACCCTGGTGGTGCTTCGGTAACCATATGAGGTTCTGGGATGAAACCAAAATCAGATATGTGTAAAGCAAAAGTATTTTATCCATACTATGTCTCAGCCCATTCATGTAATTTAAATTCCTTTGTGATTCACGCCCTCTGCTGTCCCCCTCCCCTTGCAGATAGCCTGATATATGGTACACTTTCCCCACTTGGTCATATTCACCTGAAAAAACCTGGAACTCTAGTTAAATCTGATTTTCTCCAGTTAAATCCATAGAGCCCCCTGAGTGACTGTGGTGCTACTTGGTAAATGTAGATGGCTCATTTTAGGATTAAAAGGAAGCAAATGTCTATGATCTTACACTACTGTGCTTTTGGAATTCTGTAATAAGAACTTAGTCTTTTCCTTAAATAACATGTTCAAAATTTTTTTTCTTTTTGGGTCACACCTGGTGATGCACAGGGGTCACTCCTGGCTCTGCACTCAGGAATTACCCCTGGCGGTGCTCAGGGGACCATATGGGATGCTGGGACTCGATCCCGGGTCGACCGCATGCAAGGCAAACGCCCTACCCGCTGTGCTATTGCTCCATCCCTGATGTTCGAAATTTAAAAAAAAATTTTTTTTTAAGGTAAAGACTTTCTTGGGTTTCTCAGTTCAACAGCTTTTACAATTTATGGAATCAATGAGACATCAACATGCCCATTTAATACTATCTCTTGAAATAAACTTAGCCTTCCCTTCAGTCTGGCAAAATGCAAGAAACTCTCTTTTTTTTTTTTTGCTTTTTGGGTCACACCCGGCGATGCACAGGGGTCACTCCTGGCTCATGCACTCAGGAATCACCCCTGGCGGTGCTCAGGGGACCATATGGGATGCTGGGATTCGAACCCGGGTCGGCCGCGTGCAAGGCAAACGCCCTACCCGCTGTGCTATCACTCCAGCCCCAAGAAACTCTCTTAAAGTGGGTATATCCCTCTTGGATTTTATGAGTTTGAAATTTTGCCTGGTTGATCTTAAATTAATGTTTAGTTTTCAATCCCCAGATATTGAGCACAGGTGATTTGTGTTTACTGCGGAATATTTCCCAAGTCTATTCTTTGAGAACAGCAACTATATTTGCAACTATTCTTTTTCTTAACTTGGGCCACAACTTCTAGTTTAAGTGAAAGATATTCACACTTTCTGGGACAGGAAACCTTAGCAATAATCGATTCACATAGGGCAACTTGAATTCACTAGTTGTTGATACTTCTACTAATTTGCAGTGGGGGGGGGGTGGTATTCCAGAATGCCAGTTTTTGGTTTCATCCTTGCAAAAATGCTTCTTGTGGTTTCTGATCTAGTTTTGAGCTGTGAATCCAACTAAGAGTATGAACTGATATGTTTGATTTGTAGGACTTCAAGAAAGGAAAAAGAATGGGAGCCATACTCTTCCATCTAGGGAGACAAGAACCAAATCAAGTTGGGAATGTGATATTTGCTTAAACTATCATTTCAGTACAGACACTTCTCTATGTTTGATAGTAAAAGACGTTCAAACAACAAAGTCCCTCAGTGAATAACAAAAGATCAATCCCATTTATGCCATCACTTATCCCATACTGTACAAAATAACAATAGAATAAATTAATAAATGTAGAATCATAATGAATGGACAATTCCATTCCTTTATGCCAAAACAAGGACAAATTTTCACTTAAGACACTATTAAATACAGATGAAACGTTAAAAATGTAATCTTTTGCCGAGTATAGCTCGAAACCATCACATAGGCATTTTGTGACTGAAAAGGTAAATGAATTTTTATAATTGTGGCATGCAAAACATTTCTAGAATAAGCAGCCTTAGTCTAGAAAAGGGTTGATAATAACTCATACTTAAAGGTTGTGTCAGAGTTTATAGACTAGACCCCTAGTAATGGATTCAACCTTTCCACAACAAATCAAAAGTATTGTTGTGTGCTCACATGAATATACAGTAGTCATTACCTTAAATTTAAAACTCACTATAAGCACCAAACGCACAGTGCAGGATATGAAGGCTGTATTGTATCAGTTGGTCTGTAGAGAATTTCTTCATATGGTTTCTGCTTTGCTGAAATATAGGTTGCAGTTCAAAGCTAAAGGGATTACTTCTGAATAGGCATCACAGAGGTTGATTACGTTCGTGTATCATATTTAGCTGGACCCTCAGGCTATTATTCCATTAGCTAGTCTGCTATTGTCAAAAAGTTGATCACCTCATGTTAAAAGATGGTGTTTTCTGTTGACCTTATCAAAATGGCTCAAATGGTTTTGTTAAAAAAAATAAAACTCAGATTATGTTTTAAGAAAATTATTAAGAATAAATACTATGAGCGAGCATGCTCATATCTTTGGGATGATTTTAGCATTGTAGCATTAATGATGAGATTGTATTTTGCCTTAGTATGTTAGCACATTTTATGTAATATCATAGATTCATTTCAGTAGAAATCAAGTCTGTTTCTTGCTGGTAGCAAGGTTTCAGAAACTGATTTCTATAAAAGGAACACAAGTCTCTCCCCACCCGACATGTATTCAAATCATGCAAAACTAACATCATAGAGATAAATGCATCATGCCAATGTTGATACACTAGAACATCTATAACAGCTTAATTACAATACGGCTTTTCAAGGCAACTGCACTATAAAGAGAAGAGTTTCATTTTGTGGAACAAGAATATGAACTGGAAATTTGTTACACAAAAAGTTTTTTATAACCAGAATATCACTACAAACTAGCCAACAAAGATTTAAGTGTTTATTTTTGGACAATGATTGTGTTTACTCATTTACTCATGATAATTAAAAAAAAATTAGAAATGAATTGAATATATATTTAATATATATTCTATGGTGCTGATAACAAATACAATGTTCATTTTGCTATACCTGAATTTTTTGTATTTGGGGGCCAGACCCAGCAATGCTCAAGGGTTCTCAGGGGCTGGTCCTGATTCTGGCTCATGAGTGACCCCTGATAGTTGTCAGAGAATCGTATCAAACTGGGGTCAGTTGCATGCAAGGCAACTTGCCTTATTTTCCGTACTGTCTCTCTGGCACAGGAGTCAGAGATTATTTTTTCAGTAATGTCAATTGTACATCCATCCTTTGAACCATGCTCCAAGACAGTGATGGATTGACTTAGAGTCCTATGTTCTTTGTGGTATGGTCTTTCTTGTGACTGATGATGTATATGATGGCTTGTCAGAGAAAGCACCTGTGATACTGGAACATGGCCAGACTCAAATTGTGGCCTCATCAGCACCATTCTTGAGTCAACGGAACTTTTCATCAGCCAAGTGAAAGTTTCTTCATTATTTCATGTACTAGCTTGCTTTTTTTTTGCCACCCCACTTGACAGGCATCCATCAGGAAGAAACAGATGGCATATTCGCCTGCGGTTCTGAAGAGACTTTAGTGGAGAGGTTATTGAGAGTTGAGGACTGGGGCCAAGGAGCTGAGAAGGGAGGGTCAGGCCCAGAGGGAGGCCTGACCTGGGTCTTCCTGGGACTGACGGGGAAAGGGGAAAAGATGGGGTTCTGCGTCCTCAGTGAGAGAAGGACTTATCCCACCGAATCTAGAAGCATAATCTAGAAACAGAATGGTACAGCTCTCACAACCAAGCTGAAATGGGAAGCAGAGGACGAATTCTTTGACTCTCCATCTTTCTAATGCTTCATGTCCTATTGCTGATTCCCTTTGGGTAAGTTCAGACCAGGGAGCCAGAGACGTATTAACCTCTGACACAGAGCAAAGTGGGAAAATAGATGTGTGTATGTGTGTTTGTGTAAATATATAAACATAATTCCAAAAGGCAATGAGAAAAATGAGAAGATGAGATAATTGAAACATATTTGAGGATAATCTATGATTTGGTGCTTCTCTTTTTGTTTCATTCAAAAAATGTTTTTTGGGCCATACTCAGTTTTTATTCTGGTTTTGTGCTCATAAATCATGCCTGGAAGTGCTCAAGGGACCATATGGGATGCCGAGGATGAAACCTGGGTCTGCTGTGTGCAAGACAAAAGCCCTACCTGCTGAGCTATCTCTCTGGGACTTCCAGTCCCCACTTTTAATTTTAAACTATGTTGGTGAAAAAGAAAAGCCCAGAATTGAAACTCGACATTCTTCATATCAGAAAAAAACAGAAAAGCCTATATTTAGTATAAACTTTTACTTGAAAACATACTCTTTTAATGTATTTACCCAACTATAAGTTGTGAATGAGTAATGAAATAAAAGTAATAACCCAAGGGTGTGGGCGGGGACAGATGGATGGAGGAGGAACACTGGTGAAGGATGTGGTGTTGGAAAACTGTATTCCTGAAACACTATCATTAACAGTATTGTAAATCATAGTGCTTCAAACAAAAGATAATTAAAAATAAATAAAATTCAGACCATAAAAATCCATTTAGAATTATAAATAAATCTCAAAAGGGATCAACAAGCTGCAGAGATGTCTGTAGACCCCATGCCAGGTATCCAGGGCACCCCCAGAGTGGGGCGGTGAGTCCATCACAAACCCAAACAGAGCCCCAGTAGCCAAAAACCTCCAGAACCTAGTCATCACCATTTTCATGGGAGATCTCCGTAGGCTTGGGGTGACCCTCATCCATGAAGCAATCTGTTGAAAAACTCAGGTATGCGGGTTTGTGATTGAAATCTCCAGGCTTTCATGGTACTGGGGATGGGCAACCTCCCTCCATTCCCCTGTTATTCTGGGAGCCGGGCAGTCACACCCACAAACTCATTGACTGGCCATGATCCAGAGACTCAAAAAAATCTCAAAAGAGGTCAACAAGTTGTAGAGATGCTTCTGGAGCCCGAAGTCACCATCTGACCCTGAAGCCACCATCCAGTTAAAAATTTGACTCCAGCTCTATCCCCCCATTCAAAATTTTAGAATTCCTGGAGCATGCAGTCATATCATCTCATACTCTACACCCCTGATATACCAGGAGGAGCCCGGTACATTGGGTGGGATGTGAAGTAGAAGGCAACCAACCTCAATTAAGAAAATACTAACGGGGGCCGGAGCGATAGCACAGCGCGGGTAGGGCGTTTGCCTTGCACGCGGCTGACCCGGGTTCGATCCTCGGCATCCCATATGGTCCCCCAAGCACCGCCAGGAGTAATTCCTGAGTGCAAAGCCAGGAGTAACCCCTGAGCATCGCTGGGTGTGACCCAAAAAGAAAAAAAAGAAAAAAAGATGTGCTTGTCCTAATCCCTGGAACATATCGAATTGATTTCATTTCTTTGCAAATGTGACGAAGTAAAAGATTTAAAAAAAAACAATTAAAAAAAAAAAAAAAAGAAAATACTAACACACAAGGCTCAACCTGTAACAACATGCTGGTATTTTATACAAAAGCTTAATGGCTCCAAGGTGAGATACAGCAATCTTCACACACTTTCTTCTAAGAAATTTTTTTTTTTTGGTTTAGTTTTAGTGAACTATTCATAGCAAACAATACAAAACAAATCATTTAGGGCCTGCTCTTGGGGCAGGCATGGGTGGTGGCTGGGAAAATTGGAAATAATGGTGGTGGGAAGGTGTAATGGTGTTGGAATATTAATTGTAATAGATCAGCATGAACAACTTTAAAAATAAATTAAAATAAAAATCAGTTCAAAGTTTACTTTTCCACTATCAAATTGTATGAACCTAGACTGGAGCAACAGCACAGCAGGTAGGGCGTTTGCCTTGCACGTGGCCGACCCAGGTTCTATTCTTCTGCCCCTCTTGGAGAGCCCAGCAGGCTACCGAGAGTATCCCGCCAGCATGGCAGAGCCTGGCAAGCTACCTGTGGCGTATTTGATATGCCAAACACAGTAACAACACAACGGAGATGTTACTGGTGCCTGCTCAAGCAAATCGATGAACAATGGGATGACAGGGCTACAGTGCTAAATACTGTACATAGACAATAAGAATCTAAATGCTGATAGATTGATCTATTTTGTGCCTTTATAAAAATCACAATTGGAAGGGCTGGAGAGGTAGTGCAGAAGGTAAGGTCTGTTTGTTTTGCACGTGGCCAGCCCTGCATTGATCTTTGGCATACTCCAACCCCTACCACGCCCAAACTCTACTAGGTTTGGCCCAGATATCAAAAACAAACAAAACTGGAAATATACAAATGAATTAATTTATAACAGAAGATTATTATAGGTTGTATTTTTGATGAAATGCAGAGATGTAGGAAATGAATATTTAAACAAAATATAAATTTTTCAATGTACACTGTCATTTTTCAAAGATGCTATGGATAAATACTATTCAAACAATACATTCTAATTTTCTTTTATTGTTCTGGGGCCACATCTGGCCCAGAGCTTAGATGCTACTCTCAACTCAGTGCTCAGGGGAACATAATGTACCTTGAATTGAACCCAGGACTCCCACAGGGAGAGCATATGTCCTACCTCTTTGAGCTTTCTCTTTGACCCATATAAATAATATTGGGTTCCAATATAATGAGTTAAGATGTATCTTGTAAACAGCAAAGTAGATTTTACTATTTATATTCCTATGTTCCTTGAAGTACATCTTCCTTGGAAAAACCCAAACAATTCCACTACCCAAAGCCTTTAGGTAAAAAGCTGATAAGTCAGTCCTTTAAAAAATATTTTTATAAAAACAAATGGCTCATTTCGTTTTCTTTAAAAAGGGGGGCTATAAAGATCAAGACATAAAAATAGGGACTGGAGCGATAGCACAGCAGGTAGGGTGTTTGCCTTGCATGTGGCTGACCCAGGTTCGATTCCCAGCATCCCATATGGTCCCCTGAGCACCGCCAGGGGAAATTCCTGAGTGCAGAGCCAGGAGTGACCCCTGTGCATCATCGGGTGTGACCCAAACAGCAAAAAAAAAAAAAACAAACAAACAAAGACATAAAAATAAAAACATGAAGACAAATGCTACTTTTCAGGGAGCCTATATGCAATTATTTCTCTGTGCTCTTCTAACCAGCTCACCAGCGCTACTTAGAGCTTGTAGAAATGTAGATTCTCAGACCCCCACCTTGCAACAGGAAGCTACCGAGAGTATCCCGCCTGCATGGCAGAGCCTGGCAAGCTACCTGTGTTGTATTCGGTATGCCAAAATCAGTAACAATAAGTCTCATTCCCCTGACCTGTAAGAGCCTCCAATCATTGGAAAAGACGAGTAAGGAAAGGCTGTAAAAATCTCAGGGCTGAGTGTAATAGAGATGTTACTGGTGCCTGCTTGAGTAAATTGATGAACAACGGGATGACAGTGATCCAGTGATCATAACAAACAATATAAAATATATTATTTCAGTTCTGCTTTGGGGCAGGGGTTGGGGTTCGGGATAAAAACATCCGAAATATGGTGGTGGGAAGGTGGTAATGGAGGAGGGATTGGAGTTTGAATATTAAATGTAATGAAATATTGTGAACTACTTTATAAAATAAAAAATTATAAAAATTTTCTTGTCTTCTAGAAATCATTTCTAAGGCAACAGTAAAAAAAAAAAAAAAAGAAAAGAAAATTGCCACATGCTCCAGGGAATCTCCCCGAAGAACATTAATCTGACACTTAGGCCAGGACCACTGATCACGGACCAGTGAGAAGCCTGATCCAGGGTTTCATCATGTGAGTGGTGGCCTCTGTTTCATTACACTTCGGCTCAGCCCCTAATGCATTCAGCTTCATAAAGTCAGAGAAGGAGGGAAAGAAAACAATTTATTCATGTTTTCACTGGAGCTCACCGCAGACATGAAATTTCTCTAAAAATGCAAATGGCTTGGTTGCAACACCAGAGGAACTCCTGGGTAGCTAAAGCTCCAGGAGGAAAGCACTTTCCCAGGGCTAATGTTTTTATACCCAGTGATTGAACAAATCGATCCATTTATTACAACATCTTCACTTAAGTTTTTTTTTTTATCCCTAGATGAATGTATTTAAGGGTACTAGAGGACTTTTCCTTATCACTCTGAAAATTGATTACACTTGTTAATTTAGCTTTTAATCCTACATATATCAAAACAATACCATAAACAAGTGTAGACAAAATCAATATAAATCTGTTCAATAACAGATTGATCAAGAAAGGATTTAGAAAGACTCGAAGATGTAAAATTCTAATGTATAAACTAAGCCCCTACTTATAAAATATGACTTTAGACAAGCTTGGTATCTGAAAGAAACGATTTCTGAAAACAGAAATGGTGTGCTTTTGTTGCTTAAGGAAAATCCCCAGAAGGCTTACCTAGCCAAGGTCTTTACCATGAACATTCGTTTTTTAAAAGGTTTCTTGCCTTTTGTCCAGCTTTTCTTGTTAATTCACCAGGTACCACATCACAGATTTTTTTTTAATGTTACATAAAGCAAAAATTACATTTAACAAGTATAAGGTTGATCATAAAAAATAGATAAAACAACACTCCTAAAAGCCGAGAGAGCACAAGGAAAGGCTCGAGTCCTTTGCGGGGAAGGTGAGGACGAGAGAGCGAAATAACAGACAAAGATTCAGTGAATGTGTCACAGGCACCGACCAGCTCAGCACATGCTTTTATGCAACCCAAGAAGCAAAAGCAATTGCTCCAAAATTTTGGATTTGTCTAACTATTTTGAAATTCCACTTGTAACAATGGATGTAACAGATCCGTGCTCCTCCTCTCTCAGAACCACACTGTTTTAAACTGGCTTTCTAAGAATGTGTAGAGTTTTTTTGAACCTACCCTATTAAGGGGTAACCCCCATTCATTTGTAATTCATTCATTCAACAGCCATTCACTGAGCACTCACAAAATGAAAAAAAAATATGCCTGAGGGCACGGTACTAGGGTACAGTTTTGTGGCAACGTTAGATTTGACAGACTCAGAACTACAGGGTTGAAGTAATAAACCCGTTAATTAACTCTCAGATGGGTGGGGGAGCTCCATCTGAAAAAAATATGACATAATTCTCTGGATTAGTATTGGGCTTTCAGAGAAGAAACGAGAACATTTTGTTTATTTTTGCAGTGCTGGGAGTCAAACCCAGCGACTTAGGCAAAGCAAAGCTCTATCTGAGTTACAATTCCAGTGAGATGACAGTTGCCTTTTGGGTGGGGACAGTCTCAAGTGGTTTTCAGAATGCTGGATGGGGGCTCACCAGCAATTATCGACCAGTTGGGTCAATGGTGCAATGCAAGGACCCGAGGAGACAGTGCTGTTTGGGCCTCGAGGTGCTGGGGATTCTCTGGGCCACCTTGATACTGATGGGGACCTCCAGGGCCACACCCAACAGTGCTCTCGGGAGCTCCTGGGCTCCATCTGGCAAGACTGAGAACTGCCCATTGAATTTGACAATGTACAAGTCATGGATAAGGCTGAGGCATCTCAGCAGAAGGTGGAAACGAGTACTTTGAAATCACCAAGACACACAATTCCTTTTTAATTGCTTTGAAATGGGACAGAGAAATGAGAGAGCAACTGAAGAGAGTTATAAGAGGTCAAACGAGTTTGTCAACTGTTTCCAAAGGAACTTTCTAAGAGATGAGAGAAGTTATATCACGTTTGCATGTTGAGGAGTTACAGACCATTTGATGTAGAGAGGGGACACTGAGAAAGTGAGAATGGAGGAGATACAGAACGCTGGCCTAATGAGTGAATTGCAGTCACTGTCACTGTCACTGTCATCCCGTTGCTCATCGATTTGCTTGAGCGGGCACCAGTAACGTCTCCATCGTGAGACTTGTTACTGGTTTTGGCATATTAAATACGCCATGGGTAACTTGCCAGGCTCTGCTGTGCGGGCGAGATACTCTTGGTAGCTTGCCGGGGTCTCTGAGGGGTGGAGGAATCGAACCTGGATTGGCTGCGTGCAAGGCAAATGCCCTACCACTGTGCTATCGCTCCAGCCCAGTGAATTCCAGTAAAAAGAGTAATGTATAGATGAATATTTTGTGCAGATTGAAAAGATGTAGGTAAGTGGTTAGATGTGATAGTACTTTGTAATATAGGGGCCATGCCTGGGGGTTACTATTTAGGGATGACTGGGGTCACAGTTGGTGGTGCTGGGGGTCATGGGATACCGAGGCTTGAAATTTGGTCTTCATACATGCTAGACCACTAGCCTATGATGATGTTTAATCTAAGTTCTCTACTGTTGTTTCTGTTTTATAAAGTGAAATAAGAAGTTGAGATAATAATCAAGAGTGAGAAAGAATAAAGGAGTGTTGAAACTTTGAGCAAAGATAACAAAATAGAAAACAGCAGGTAGGGAGGAGGGAGAAAATAAATTAGAGAACTATAATGATTAGGGTTATCACTAAGGGCTCACTGGGGATTAGTGATCATGAATTTAAATGAGATCACTGGGCCTGGCTGTATATTTTTCCGAAGCAACATTTAGTTGTAAGGACATAATCTGAAAGTAACTTTCATTTAACCAGTTGGATTGGTTTACAGGGACAAGTATAAAGACCAAAGAGGAATGAGAAGAATCACAGACTTTAAGCTGCCTAAGGTCAAAGGCACTGTTTTCAGGTGAAACTTTTCTAGAGTCTTAGAGAAACTGATGTGGTTTACTGAATCCTGAATTTCCTTCTCTCTCTCCTCCTGGCCTCCAACAAAATAGATAGGATAACAAATTGGAAAGGTAGGTACAAGTATTATAATTCTCTTCTGAGAATTAAAGCTTAATCACATAAAGATGCTCACAGTTTTGAAGGGACCCAATAGCATTAAGTTAAAAGCAATTGCAGAAAATGGTGCCATTGGCATCAAAGATAAGGTTGACATTTTTGAACCCTAGTGAGTGTGTGTGAGAGGAAAACAGTTATGATTGAGTGAGTCTTGCTTTTAGCTGAGACCGGGCTATAAGTATACTTTTATGGCATGTCCTTGGCTAGGGGTGAGCTTTTCTTACAAATAAAATAAATGTTATTCAGCTGACATGACTATTTTACATTACACAGGTATATGATTAATACTTCAAGAAATAATAAGTTCTGGAAGAAAAAATAACCTGTTTATATTTTTGACAAAACAATCTGAATGAATAGTGTTATAAAACTGTTAGGGGAGGAGAATGCTGTTCTTCAAATAGTTACCCAATAACGTTTGCAGGCATTTCTAGGGCTTGAATGTTCTATAGTAGTACAGTTCTTATTTTTTTAGATTATCACCTGTATCACCTGTCACCCCATTGCTCATTGATTTGCTTGAGCGGGTGCCAGTAATGTCTCCATTCGTCCCTTTCACGTGCTAGTGTAGCCAGTGGCATCTGCTTGCTCCAGGAACACGAAGAGCATCACACTGTTTTAGCAGCTTCTCCTTACTCATCCTTCCCAATGCTGCCATATTGGGGGCTCTTTCAGGGTCAGGGGAATGAGGCTCATTATTGTTATTATTTTTGGCATATGGAATACTTGATGGGTAGCTTGCCAGGCTCTGCCTTATGGGCAGGATACTCTTGGTAGCTTGCTGGACTCTCTGAGAGGGATGGAGGCTCCAGGAGAGTCTGTGTTGCTCTCTTTGGGGAGCTTTGTTTTATAGTCTCTGGATCTTGGCCATTGATGAGATTACATGGCGCTGGAGGCGGTTTGTGGGTGTAGCTGCCAAGCTACTGGAAAACGGGGGACTGGGTAGAGGAGGCCCAGGCCTGATTCAAGCAGGCTTGGAGATCTCAGCCACAGGTCCCGCATACCTCTGTCGGTTTGTTCATGGGTGAGGCTCGTTCAAGCGTGTGGAGAGTGGCCTTGAATATGGCTGTGGTTGGGTTCTGGAGATTTTCAGCTACTGGGGCTCTGCTTGGGGCCAGGAGGGAAACTTAACATGACCAACATGACCTCCTCTAAGGTGCCCCAGTGAAGACAGCCTGGAGCGGGGCAGGAGACTCAATTTCCAAGTATGAAGATCATGGAAGTATTTTGAGAATAACCATTAGGGACTTCCAGATAATTCCTGGAAATATTGTTTCTCAATTCCAAATCCAGATGAATGTTTCTAGACTCTAGACAAGGTAGATACGTGAGGGAACTGAAAGCTAATGTAAAGGTAGTGAGACCCACTGAAGGAGAATCCTGATAAGAGCCTCTAGGTTCTGAAGTGAACAGAAAGGTCAGACAGTAGTAGATGCTTGAAATAAAGGGCAGCCAAATTACCAAAAAGGTCTAGGTTAAGTATGAGAATGAGTTGGCAAGAAATGGAGACAAGATCATGGAAGAAGTAGTCAAGGAAATGGGAAGAAAATGCAGAAAGGACCATTATTTGGATGCTGAAACTACAAAAAAAAAAATCACAGCATAGGGATGGAGTCATAATGAATCTGGATGCAAAAGCTCCAAGCAATGAGAGACATAGAAACCCGTGATTGTAAGCCAGAGATGGAGAATGAAAGAATCTTGATAAGATTTATAGTAGGACTTCAGCCAGCAAGAAATGACAAAGTCAAGACGATTAACCTCTCCTCTGGGCTTAGTGGCCTGGGGATATGGGAGAGAAAACAACCAACATCTGAGAACAGGAAAGTAATGTATTAAGGGGCTGAGGGGATGGGGGGGCAGTTATTCTAGGTGGCACAACACAGAAAAGGGAACGTTGCAAGGACAGATGTAATCATTACTTTTCTGACATGACTTTCTGAGGACTCACTGAAAGGATTTCTGTAGTTAAAGAGCACTGGGAGAGGAGATTGGGGTAAGGTGCTTGCCTCACATGCAACTGACCAGTTGAATCTCCAGCACCCGATATGGTCCTCTGAACACTGCCTGGGATGATCCAATCCGTATCCCTCACCCCCCCCCCCCACATGAAAAAGAAATAGTGTAGAATAACATTGGTTTGTCCTTTCTGCCTTGCCACAAGGAGCTTAGGTTTATTGGGTTACTCCCATCACAGTGCTCTCATTCCTCTGTGTTTACTTGTAACCTCTTTCTTTGTGCTCTGTTGACTTGTAAATATTTTTTCTCTCTTCTCCTTAAGTCCTTTGCATAGTTAATTCAGAGCAATGTCCTTTTTGTATGGACACAAGAAGACAGTTAATGCTATGCTTTCATAACTTGGGAATTATTTGACTCTGAATGATATTTACCTCCCAGACATCTGTTCTCTCAATTTAAGCCTCAGTTGCCCTTACTTCCTGGCACCCCAAAAGCAGGGTTCCAATGAACGAATGAATGGAACCAAGACAATCTGTGAGTTATGTGCTACCTAGGCATTGAAATTGGCCTGGCCAAAATGCCATGATACTTAACTATAAGTTAAGAGCATGGTCATGGACAAATGCTGTCACGATCCAAAAAATAATTACTAGATTTGGACACTGCTAAGGTTAGGAAAGATTAATCTGGCTTGAGCACTGTAGTCTGAGTCTGTGGCGAGATGTTCCCAGGAAAGCCACCCTACAAGCTCAATGTATCTCTTATTGTGTCCATACAGAATAACTAATATTAAGAAGTAGAATTAAGGTATTAATTAAGATGTTAATTAAGTTATTGGACTGAGGAAAGGAGAAAAACACCTTAAGTGGTATTTTGCCTGTGAGCACAGGAAGGGCTTTCTTTTCTTCCTTTTTTTTTTTTTTTTAGTTTTATTGAATCTCCGTGAGATAGTTACTAGCTTTCATGTTTGGGTTACAATCTCACAATGATCAAACACCCATCCCTCCACCAGTGCACATTCCCTACCACCGATATCCCAGGTATACCCCCCTTTCCCACCCTCCCCCTGCCTCCATGGCAGACAATAGTCTCCATACTCTCTCTCTACTTTTGAGCATTATGGCTTGCAACACAGACACTGAGAGGTCATCATGTTTGGTCCATTATCTATGTTCAGCACACATCTCCCATCCCGACTGATTCCTCCAGCCATCATTTCCTTAGTGATCAAGGAAGGGCTTTCTTATGTTGATTTTGCTATCGGATTGGGTGCAGCATCTCCCCCCAGTGCTGGGGAGTTGGAGAGAGATGAAAGAGAGACCAGGACAGCAAGATGGAACGCAGAGAGACTAGCAAGGGGGACAGAGGGAGATGAATGTAGAAGAAGAATACAGGAGCAGGCACGTGGAGAGAGAGAGAGAGCCAGGCTGTGAGAAGGAGCGTGGAGAGATGAGTGGGAGAGACAGGAGGAGACGGGAATGAGGGGCAGTGTGAGACTAGAGAGTAGAAGCCCACAGTTGGAGAATTTTGGGAAATCAGGACTTTGATCATGCTGCCATATTGTCATCAAAAGATACGTGATTTGTCTTGAAAACCTCAGACGGATGTGGGGGCACAGCAGGGCGTGATGACCTGGAGTTCCCAGAGACTGGGATCCCTTCTTCACTCCTGCTGTGAAGATTGCTCAGAACCCCCTGCACTCTGAGCTGCCCTGGGATCCATCTTAACTCCTGCAATGGAGGCTGGTGGGACGGGAATGGTTTGTCAGGAAGTTTCAATGAGTTACTGTGAGCAGACTTCTGAATATTGGGCCAATATTTCCTAATATTTGCATTATGTTACAAATCTCTTGGTCGTTGTGTGCTGTTCTTTTAAAAGTCTATTTGATTCTGTTTATTAAAAAAATTGAAAAGAGATTAGTCTATCATTCTCTCCTTTCGTGCTGTCAAATTTCTATATTGAATCTTAAACCAGTTTCATAAAAATAATAGGATGTTTCCTGCTTTTATTTTCCTGTAAAGTGGAAAGGGTCTAAATAGCATTGGAATTCGTTGTAACTCAAATACTCTAGTAATGCAACCTTTTCACAAGAGATGTCAATGGGAACATTTAATAAAGATAACTAAACATAACAAAAACAAAGTTTTCAGATAAGAATGTTTTCAATGAAAACATTAACTGACTTCCTAGCTTGACCTTGTAGAAGCAATCTTCCCTCAGACTTTGAACATTTAAAAAAATGATTACAGCACCGGGCTGGAGCGATACCACAGTGGTTGGGTATTCACCTTTCATGTGGCCGACCGGAGTTCGATTCCTCCGTCCCTCTCGGAGAGCCCGGCAAGCTACCGAGAGTATCAAGCTGGCATGGCAGAGCCTGGCAAGCTACCTGTGTGTATTGGATATGCCAAAAACAGTAACAATAAGTCTCTCAATGAGAGACGTTACTGGTGCCCGCTCGAACAAATCGATGAGCAACGGGATGACAGTGACAGTGACAGATATTACAGCACCATGATTTACAAAGTTATTCACAGTTGAGTTTTAGACACCCAGTGGGTCCAGCACCAATCCCACCACCAGTGTTAATTTCCCTCCAACAATGTTTCCAGGTTTACCCCGGCCCCCCACCCCTCCAGCCTGCCATCTTGACAGACACCTTTTTAAGTCTGGTTATTAAAGTCTGGGTCTCGTGATTTCAGTGTTGTTGACGCTGTGGTTTGGATGTGTAGTTATACCACTCTCGTGTATCACTCTTGTACCTGAATCCCCTTGACCCCTGCCTCTCGTTGCTTCCCATCTTCTATTAGTCCCCACCCCTGATTCCTTTCCTTCCCTGTCCTTCTCCCTATACTCTGGAGCCAAAGGTGATCTTGGTGTCTCTCCTTTCAAACATTGCATTTCCTCATCCAGGTAGCCCAAGTGCCACATATAAGTGAGCTCATCCTGTGTTGTTTGTTTGTCTTTGTTCTTCTGGCTTACTTCATTTAACCTGCTATCTTGAAGCGAATGGCATTATGCCATCACACCACCATTCCTTACAGCTGCGTAGTATCCCACTGTGTGTGTACATATGTGTATATGTATGTATACATGTATATCTCTCTACATATACATATATTACATTTTCATGATCCGCTTATCTATTGTTTGGCATCTCACATCCTGAATCTTTTTTTTTCCTTTTCTTTTTGCTTGTGGTAGTGTGTGTGTGTGTGTGTGTGTGTGTGTGTGTGTGTGTGAGGAGGGCAGGGAGACCAGGGCACACCTGGCTCTGCTTCTGGCTCTATGCTCAAAGATCACTCCTGGGGGGCTCAGAGTACCCCATGGGGGTGCTAAAGAGTAAACCGGGGTCAGTCATGTGTATGACAAGCACCCCACCCACTAAAGTATAGCAGAAAGGGCCAGGAAAGCTCTCTGAATCTCAGGTGGGGATGGTCTCAGGAGCACCCGTTTTTCAGAATGAAAACATATAAGACCTTGAACAACATTTTGTTCTTGACCTTCCAAAGTTGGGAGATGCGGGTCACACTTTCATCTGACAATCAGGTTTCATCTGCATAAGTGCTTTAAATGTTCTAAACGGAAAAATTTCCTCGCTTACAGATCACTGAAATTAAGTGCCTGGGCATGTTTGCTGCCCAAGCTTGGTATATAGCCACTCTGTTTCCAAGCTCAAAACAGATATTGATTTTCATTTCAAACTCGAATGCCAAAATTAGCCATGTCAGGTTGAATTAGAAGTGGATGGTTTATAGAGTTCAAGAGGGAATGAGCAGCCTGGCCAGACGGTAGCCGCTCCTAGGTTCTACCATTTATTTTTCTTTCTATGTCTAAAACACAGCACTGTGTGGATGACAAGACACCCTTTATCTTGTGGTTCTCAGGGAACTATGGAGTCTTAATTCCTCATAGGTGTTGTTAACACTGTGACTTCCTTTAAGTGCCAGTTCAAGGGTGATCTGTTTGGAAGATCATTTATAGATTGCTTCCATTTCCTTCTTCTGGGTATTTACTCCTCATTTAGCTTTTGCAAAACCAAAGTTTGCATAGCAGCTTCAGTTGACGGCGATTCATGGTGACGCTCCCACAAAGGTGGCCTGGCAGTGCATTCGCTGACTGGTTCCTTCTGCAGAGGTGCAATCTTTGCCTCTGAAACTAGTGGAAGGAAAATTGCTACACACAGGGATCATGAGAATTTGCTCATTCTCTTAATCCCAATAGAGCCCTATAATGGTAACTGGGCTATTTGGGACATTCTTTCATAGAGAGGAACAAACATCCACATACTTAAGTCACCCAGACTTGATTTATCAACGAGGAAAGGTGGCTTACTGATAGGAGCAGCGTATCTATCAATAAGAGTGCAGCCAGAATGGCTTCAGAAGCCTGGAGGGAAAGGAATGGGCACTGTATTTCTTCCATTTCCTCTGAAATATCTCTAGGTCTGACAGTTCATCCCCATGTACCTGGTTACATATTCTTACTCTGTATGAAGAAAGCTTTTATTAGCTGTCTCCCATAAAGGTGTGTGTGTGTGTGTGTGTGTGTGTGTGTGTGTGTGTGTTAGTGGAAAGAGAGAGAGGGGGAAAGACGGAAGGGAAAGATGAAGTGAACAAGTATATAGTAGCAGATATAGAAGCTGGAGTTGCCTCAATAAAGATTTCCCTGGAAACAGACACTCATGGAGCAAGTGACCCAGTTTCTCCAGCCATGTTCTCACCAAACACCAGTGATTGGACTGTCCACTGTGGGACAGAGGATCCTCTCTTGTCAAGGGTTCAAGGAGGTGGTCATGGGCTTTCTTAACTGCACATAAACTCTTGAACAGCAAGGATAGTGCTTTGCTTGTCTTGTTATATTTCACACTTAGTTGTTACAGATTTTCTACCATTTTGTTTTCTAAAATGGTGGGATATAACCATTGTATGAAGCTTTAGGAAAGGTTATAAACTAATTTTTGAGCTGAAAAAAGCAGGGTGTGAAAATTATGTGCTGGCAATTAATATGAGGTGAACTATAGTACATTTATAGTCTAGACAATGTCTATCTTAAGAGTTCACGTTCAATATAATGAATGCATAACTATTAGACAATCCTGGTCAGGAGGTATTCATGGTGGAGAATCTATGGAAAAATATGGAATCCAGCACCCAATACCATTTTGGAGGTGGCCATCTGAAAAATTAAGATGAAATTAGTGCATGATCCACTGTCATTCATACTAATAGCCCACTTAACTGAGACTCAAGAGAACAAATAATACTTGCCACTAATACACAGCATCCCATGTAGGCATAGGACTCTCACCAAATTTGATCATACACATGTCATACTCATAGCTGAGGACATAGATATAGGATTTGAGGGAGACAGCAGCAGAAGTTGCTAGGCTTTGGGTGAAGAAGGAGTGCGAGTGAGAGAATAGAGAAAAGAGGGGCATGAGGCATGGGCATCTAGGTGAGAGAAGGGAAGGGTAGCAGCAAAGCCAAGCTGGGCACATACTCTTGGATGGATAATGAGGGAACTTTGGAGATGTCGATTATGGCAGTGTTTGTCAGCTGAGCTAGCAAAGGTAGATTAGGCAAAAGAGAAAGGAAATGAGAAGCCCTTTTCCTTCCTAATTTTTTTTTTTCTTTTTGGGTCACACCCGGCGATGCACAGGGGTTACTCCTGGCTCTGCACTCAGGAATTACCCCTGGCCATGCTCAGGGGACCATATGGGATGCTGGGATTTGAACCCGGGTCGGCCGCGTGCAAGGCAAACGCCCTACCCGCTGTGCTCTCTCTCCAGTCCCCTTCCTATTTTCTCTATTAAAGTTCTGAGCTGAAAGTATGGATGAAAGACTGCTTAAACTTTAGCCAATAGGAACCATCTTGGGCTTGAGAACCTCCACATTTTATGATACAAAAGGCAGCGCTCTTCTGCCCTACTAGACTTGTGTTTTCAACACTTAGGGAAGAGCATAGAGAAGTCTGCATAGTGTGGTGCACAAAAGGTCTTGCAAGGCTTTTCAATACGACCGTGAGTCAATGACGTTATCAATCAGGGATGGACTACGTAAGACAGTGGTCCAGATAGGTGACTTTCAACTGCTGGTTTGCCAATCAGGACTGGTCTGCAGAATTTTTTTTCTTCATAATTCCTTGCAGCCACATAGTATTCCACTGTGTATATGTATCACATTTCATAATGTATCTGTTGTTTGGCAACTAGGGTGATTCCATATCTTAGCTGTTGTACTAAGTGCAGCAACAAAAACTGGTTTGCACAGGTCCTTTTTGTGAGTGTTGGTGTTGATACTGTATGCTTAAAACTCAAACATCAGTAAATTTGTAATTCATGACTAACAAAAATTTAAAAATATGTATTTTAAAAAAGCAAGAAATTGCCTTCTTATCTACAAAAAGTCACTTATCTAACCTACCAAGCACATGATATGCTTGGATAGCTTTCCTTTGACAATATTATACTTATGAGTCAATATATGAAATACTATTATAAATAGTGACTTATTTCTGTCTTCATGGTCTGTGAAAGATTTATTCTATTTTAACTGGTTCACAGGTATTAAAAGGTTGAAAATCATTGGACTCGACTATGTTGGTTTGTGTGCTAATAACATTTGTGTGATGATACTTTATGGCATTAGATGAGGAAGCAACCATCTAATGATGCATTCACACATGCCCCTGTCCTGAATCACCATTGGGTAAGGTTAATTTGTCACAAGCCTAATAAAGAGGGTTGTAGGCTTCTTAAGCCCCCTTTTTCCCCCCATTTATTTTTGTCTTCCAGTTCTGACCCAGATAGAAAGGGCACTTTCCCCTCACAATAGATATCTCTTTTTGTCTAAAAGAGTGCCACAACAGGAAGACCTATTTGCAAAGAGCTGCTCTGCTTTTTTCTCTTCAATTAGAAGCCTGGCTAGTTTACTCTGTCTTAACTCCCAGCTCAGCGATTGATGTTAGGGGAAGCAGCTCAGTCTCCTAGAGTGAGTGGAGTTTATATACTAGCCTTCAGCTTGTAGATCCTCTGTAGCAGCCCTGGGGGAGGATAGATTTTATAAATAAAATATTTGTGAACAGCAGCAGTCACAGCATTATTACAAACTAAAAAAAAAAGAAAAGATATCAAAGGGCATGGTTACATGAAACGAGCAACACGCCAGCATTTGCTTCTCTGAACCATTCCAGACTACATCACATCCAGCAGAAGCACTTAGCATGTTCCAACAGGGGGGAAGTTGTATTAAAATCAGAGAAGCTAAAAAGGTCCAAATTTACTTGGTGCTGTTTTTCCAATTGGCTTAACCCTCGGATGTAAGATATTGGACTTTGTGAGACCATTGTGTGGTTTGTGGATGAGCCCTAAAGCTTTAGAAATGAAAGCAGTCATAATTTTTGCTTATTTTTATTCTGCTCCAAATTGGCAAACACAGGGAAATAATAGTGAAAGTCTTTTCTGGATAATTTTAGTTTCAACAAAAACACGGCTTTCAGGAAACTAATGTGTGTGGTTAGAAGTGGCGGTGCTTTCTCCCCATCCCTAAGAAGAACGTGAGGATGTCTAGAGAAATGTTAGAGGGAATTTCTCACTCCCAGACCCTGTAGGTTTGTTCTATACCCGCATCCTTTCAGGCATGATTGAATTATGATAGGAAGTATCTTATTTTCTGGAGTCCAAAGGTGGCTTGAAGAGTAATCCAGAATCACATCTAGCTAATTCCAGAAGTTAGATGAGCTCTGTAAACTTTGAAAAAAGCTTCTTGGCCTTGAAACAAACATCTATCTTTTTTTTTTGGGGGGGGGGTCACACCAGGCGATGCACAGGGGTTACTCCTGGCTCTGCACTCAGGAATTACTCCTGGCGGTGCTCAGGGGACCATATGGGATGCTGGGAATCAAACCCGGGTCAGCCGCGTGCAAGGCGAATGCCCTACCCGCTGTGCTATTGCTCCAGCTCCGAAACAAACATCTGTCTTATGACACAACATGAAGTTTATGGAAACACAGCTTTCTTGTTAATACAGAATCAGACCCTGTGAGGTCTAGTCAGGTTCCAATGTTTACTTATTACACTCGTGTTGTAGAAATCCCAAGAAGCAGATCTTACAGCTATGAAGTTAAAAATGATATATGCTATGGATAGCATTAGAGAAGCAATAAAATTAGATATCTGGAATCTAACGTAATTTTATGTCCCCAAAGTTGTCTGTTTAGGGAGACATTATTGAGAATCAAGAAATTCTTCATAAATAGGACTGAAAACAGTTGCTGTCATATTGTCAAATTGACTCTCAATATCTACAAATCATTATCAACACTATTCAGTCACAAATACAATCTTAGATGGGTTGGTAACTGTGAAGTGATTTTTATCTCATTATATAGTTCAGGAAACAGCCCTCAGGTATACAAATTAGAACAGGTCAATGAAAAACACAAGGCTTAAAGACTAAAGCTTATGCTCTTATGTCACAAATGATACATTAAAAAAAAAAACTTCCACTTCTATTTTTAAGAAATTGGTAACCTTCTCTGGATATATTCAAATAAGATTCCAAAGAACACTTCATTTACCACATACATAATCAGTATTGAAGTAAGAATGGATGTTGGTGAATGATATATTTTGCTTCTGAGGGTCAAAGCTACCTTGCATTCCTCTGAGTAAGGTGTAGGAGTTGTGGGAGATTTTAGTTAAGTATGGTCCCCAAGTAGAAATTTTTTCATAGACTTGTCTCTGTGCTCTCTTTTACTTACTCTTTCTTTATTGTGATGTCGTATACATAATTTAAATAACCAGGGAATGTCTCTGGGCTCAAAACCACCTGCTGGCTTATATTAGCTAATTAATGGTGATTTATCTGAGTTACTAATTTGAGTAGAACTGATTGCCTTTAGGAATTTGGGAAACATTGTAAGAATTCTGATTAAAATTATGCCTTTGTGATGGACAGTCTCCTTTAAAAGCTTTAAAAAAATGTTGCCTGTTAGCAGATTTTAAATAAAACAAGTGCCAAATCGATGACCTTGTATTGTTTCCTGGCTCCAGTCATGTCTTTTGGCAGCTTGCTTCCTTTACAATTCAATTTTATCTCTGCCAAATTTTCCCCCCCATTTTGTCTTTTGCATCTGGGTTTATTTACCGTTACTTGAAAAATAGAGCTGATCTGGAATCCGTGGAGCTTAATCATTTTCAACAAAAACTTATACAATAGATTTATTTTGACCAAACTTGTATGTCAGGCTGGCCTGATTCCCAGGGCCTGGGTTGTGAATTTAATAGTGGTACCAAGTATAGGGTGGAATATAATAGAAAGCTCTCTGCCATATATCTAATGGATCATTATAATTTCTTTTTTTCTCTGCTAGTCTCGATATCTTTTAAAACAGTGAAGTCAGAGACAGAACAAGGCTACCCCTCTCTCTCCGCTCTCACAGGCAACCAAGAATTACCTTTGAGAACACATATGGCAGGCCACTGTAAAATATGCAATCATGGCTCTCCGAAACGTTGATTCCACCAACTATGGTAATTCTCTTTTGATTCCAGGGGAATATGCAGTAACGACGCACGATTGCTGCTTAGAGCCTTACAGGAACGGTTTCCCTGTCCTGGGCAACCTTTGCCATTTCTCTCTTTCCTCCAACAGGTAATTGAAGCAGTGATAAAGTGCATATGTACTTGATGTAGACCATTTCAGCTTTGAGATTCATGCACATTCACCTAGCAAGAAGGTACTTTCCACATGGGCACATTTATTACACTTAACTACTGAAAGGGGTTCACAAAAGAATCCAGGACTGAAAAGGAAGTGAGAGCTGAATCCTTAGTAACCCTAAGCTTAGCGATGGTCTGATTTGGCCCATGCAAAGAGTATAACAGACTTGGTCTGCTTTCTGGTTTCTGCTCTATCTCCAGCCACATGAAAGCCTTTTTAAAAATACACAAACCATGTGTGTCCACAATCAATATCGCTTGTCAAATTTGACAAACAAAGCTTTGTAATTTCAATTTTGAGTTGCAAGTGTTTGGCTAGCGTGATTTCTGGATTCAGGGTTGCAAGCGTTCCCCAAAGGATCAATCAAGTTTTCACAGTCCTATTGCCTTTCCGATAGTTCTCAAGTATTAGGATGTTGGTACTCAGAACGCCGGTACTTCTCTGTCAATTTTAGCAGTGCAATTTTCTGCATCTTAAAATTTGCAAGTCTCCATTGGCTTATTTATTTTGCATCCACTTTACCCCTGAGCCACATCTCCGGCCCCCTGCGATGCTCCTTGGCAGGCTGTTCTCTCTTTGCTTTGCTCTTTACCTGAGACTTTCTTCTCCACATCAATCTATCGATGCTTGAAATAAGTGAGTTAGTCCTAAATTAAATGAGAAGGAATCTTAGTCTCTTCATTCTTTCATTTTTGGGGAAAAGAATTCATATTCTAAGAGGGCATGTAGACCAGTCTTCTGCACTCACCACAGAGAATCAGTTCCCCTCTCGCAGCCTTTTCCTAAGTAGCAGGCATTATTTTTCCCCTGATGGCAATTCAGTTCAAAGTGCAGCAGCTCACTGTATGGTGCTCACAGATCCCGGGTTTCCGGGCTGGGGATGGTAGCACAGACGTGGCAACCATATGCCAGTTACCATGGGTTTAAGTACTGCGGGGTCAACTGAGCTTGTTAAAAGTGACGGGCAACTAAATTTAGGTTTGTACTCGTGAGTAACCCAATGAAAAGGCATACTGATCTAATAACTTTCAGACAGATTTAGTTCAAGGCCACCTTTTAAAAACAGGTGTGATCTTTCCGTGCTTGGCGGGATGAAGGCAGAGAGTTCAGACTCATAGCGGGTATCAGTTATTTCAGCACCTTCTGCGTGGCTTCTGAGAGTGCAACTCGCACACCCGATCTCTAAACTTTCTTGCCTGGATAGACCTCCCAAGAAATAAGAGTCTCGTGATTTCTTTTTTTTTTTTTGCTTTTTTGGTCACACCCAGCAATGCACAGGGGTCACTCCTGGCTCATGCACTCAGGAATCACCCCTGGTGGTGCTCAGGGGACCATATGGGATGCTGGGATTTGAACCCGGGCCGGCAGCGTGCAAGGCAAACGCCCTACCCGCTGTGCCATCACTCCAGCCCCCAAAGTCTCATGATTTCTACCCACACCTTCTCCGCATGTCAAATCTGCCTCATTCGTAAGCTGACAGCATGAATTTTGTTCTGGAGGTAAAAATGAGACTGAATGATGGGGTTCATTATTACCGAGTCATGGGGAAGTCAAGGGGGATGCCCAGCAGGACTGACTCAGCATCTTTCCACCCTTCTTGAGCGCAATGCAAGCCAGTGTTGGTTCGGATGCACAGGGAGGAGCGGAGTCTCCAGAAAGCATCTGAATCAACCCATCCTTCAAAGTTAGCCATGTGGATTCGATTGCCCAGTGATTGCTGGTGCTCAGAAGCACTCTGGCAGGATCTGTTCCATCACCTTATGGTCCGTTCCGTTCCAAGACTGCTGGAGGGGGGTGGGGAGGAGACTCCTAATCGTAGCTACTGTCTTGTGCAAAGTTCTTATTAAAAACAGCATATTTCTGTAGCCCAGAGGGCTGACAGCATCTTCCAAAGCAGATGCGCGGCTTTCAGGCTCTCAACTAACCTCAAGGGGCTACTCCAGAAAGATGCAGCGCTTCACCCCTCACTGTGGGGGACGGAGGGCGTGGGGGTGGGGGGAGGGGCGGATTGTAGCATAGCCTCTCCCAACACCAGGCCGCCTTAGCCTCCATAAACAATATTCCTTAAGGCGATGAGACTCAGTTTCCTGGTTAACTGGCTTATAGGTATTTCAATAAGAATGATTAATTTTAAAGAGAAAGGAAACACTAAAAGAGATTCCGTTTGGGAGAGCGCCTATACGCAGGCTCAGCTGGTTTTGCCCTTTTCTTTCCTAAATCTAGTCTAACGGAGGCATCATTGGCTTCTATTATTACATCACTTGTGTGTTTATCTACAGATGCTCAAAATATAAAAAAAGGAATTACCTCCAGACTTTGGCTGTGAGTGCTGAATAAAACCAAGCGTGGAGTCATAGTACAGAGGGACAGGAATGTACCGAATAAATTTAGATCAAAGAGAAGAGTTATGTCCTGAGGTAGCACAAATATGAGTATTTTTTCTTATCTGCTAAAAATGACAGCAGCAAAGAGAGTGCAGATTCCTCCTCACTCTTCCCCCCATCAGAAATTTCTGGATTACTGATTAGAAGACTTCACTTTTCATACATAGGACTGCAGATTTTAAATGCTGACTACAAATACTATCTATGTTATTTTTATGTGTATAACCAACAAAATAATAACACCAATCTTTATTGATGTAGTAACTCAGACCGTAACTCGCTGTTGCATCATTCTATAGGTAAAATAATAGAAGATTTGGGGAATTATTTTAGGTCTTAGTTAAAAATAGATCTAAAAATTAATTTAAAATACTTTTAATATAGCCTTAGGTACATTAAAAACATATACATGACTTAAAGACATGTATGTATAAATTTATTTTAAAGTGCCGTCGTCTGCTAGTTATAAAATCAACAACATTGCACCCTCAATATGAAAGAAAGGAGAAAAGTATAATTGAGGTGGACTACCTGGATCAAAAAAATAATTTTCATAGAAAACTATTCTTCATGAAATCAAATTACAACTAAAATGCCTAATTAGGTCTTCAAAAGAAGTCATAAATCACAAGCTAACAGTTTAGTAAAACTCATTCAACATTCCAGGTTTTAATTTCTAAATAAAAACAAAATGGCTTAATCCTGGGACAAAAGGTTGTAGCATTTATCTCTCCTACAAAAGCAACATTTTATTGTTTCTTGTTTGTTTTGGTCACACTAGCAGGGCTCAGGGCTTACTCTTGGCTCAGGGGACCATATGGGGTCCTGGGGATTGAACTCAAGTCGGCTGTGTCCAATGCTAGCACCTTAGCCATTGTTCTATCACCACAGCCCCAAAAATTATATTGTTAATGCAACATTTATCTCTGCACATAAGCACAGTTTCCTACTTCAGAAAGGGCACAGCTGATCTGATTGGTAATGTGCTCTGTAACCAACAGAATTGATCGGTCAGGCTTCCTGCAAAGGACAGCAGGCCTTGGTGTTTGACCAGATTGACTGTTTTAAATGATGATGATACTCCGGCTAGGGGAAAGAATCTTAGTGCGGGAGTGCAAATTCAAAGGATGTAAATCAACTGTCGATAACACTGATTGAAATGTTTTTAAAGATGTGACTCTCTATGGATAACTATGTGTAAGAAACTAAAGCTGGATCCATATCTTCACACAAAAGTCAATTCAAAGTGGATCAAAGACCTTGAGATCTGACCAGAAACTATAAAGTACACTGAGGAAAATATAGGCAGAACACTTTAGGATTTTGACCTCAAAGGCACCTCCAGTGATCTGATACCACTGGAAAGGCAATAAAATAAAAAATAAATAAATGATTTTATATAAAGTTAAAGAGCTTCTGCATGGCAACACCCCCCTCCAAAAAAAAAAACCCCACAGGCTTAAACTAAAATGGGAAAAACATATTTGTGTTCAACACATCAGCTAAAGGTTTGATATCCAGGTTATATGAAGTACTCACAAAAATCAACAGCATCAAACATTCAAAAACCCTACCAACAAACGGGGAGAGGAAATGAATAGACACTTCTCAGAAGAAGGAAGGCAGATGATCAGTAGGCACAGGAAATCTTGCTCAGCATTACTTATTATTAGAGAAACTCATGTCAAGATGACAATGAGATAGCATCTCACACTAGTGTGAATGGCACCTATAAAAAAATAAAACAATCTGTGTTGGTGAGGATGTGGTAAAAAAAAAAGAACTCTTATCCACTGCTGGTGGAACTATGGTCTGGTATAACCCCTGTGGAAAACAGTATGGAGAGTTCTCAGTAAACCGAATTGAAGTGCCATATGACACAGCATTTCCACTTTTGGGCATCTAACCCCAGGACATAAAAACCCTCTCCCAAAAGGACACATGCACACTCTTATTCATTGCTATACTCAGTACAATAGCTAAGATATGGAATCAACCTAGATGTTCAATGACAGATGAATGGATTATGAAGATGTGGTATATATACATGCAATGTAATACTGTGAAGCTGCAAGAAATGATGAGATCATGCAATTTGCTACAACATGGTTGGAACTGAAAGATATCATCTTGAGTGAAGTAAGCCAGAAGAAGAAAGACAAACACAGAATGATCTCACTTATCTGTGGAATATAGAATACTGGATGAGGAAGTGTATTGTAGTAAAAGGGAGATGCTTAGATCATCCTTGATCCCAGGGTTTAGAGAGGAGACAGCCAGAGAAGGAAAGAAATCAAGGGAGAGGGGATAAAAGAATAAGAATTAATGGGTTAATAGCATCAAGGCGTCAGTTATACCAGTGATCCGAGTCAGGGGTAGAGCCATATATCCAAAACACAGATTCAACAGATCTGAAAACATGAGATCTAACCAGCAACCAGTGGAACTTTGAATGTGCCTGTCAAGTTGACAGGTGGGGTAGAGTGAGGGTAGGGATGGAGAAGGAGTCCGGGAACACTTGTGGAGGGAAGTTGGCACTGGTGGAGGGATTGGTATTGAATTATTATTTTTTTTTTCTTTTTGGGTCACACCCAGCGATGCTCAGGGGTTACTCCTGGCTTTGCACTCAGGAATTACTCCTGGCGGTGCTGGGGGACCATATGGGATGCCGGGGATCGAACCCAGGTCGGCCGAGTGCAAGGCAAACGCCTTACCTGCTGTGCTATCGCTCCGGCCCCGGTATTGAATTATTATATACCTAAAATGGAATCACCAGTAACTTTGTGAATCATGGCTCTTTAAAAAATATATAAAGAAGGATTTGACTCTCAGAAGGGACAACACAACCTCAGCCATAGAGTATACTGGCCTGGTCAATACATTCCCCAGGAAAGCACAAGAGAAAAGGTCAGTCTGGGCCTCAGAAAGTCACAGGAATGGAGTAAATCGGGGCACAAGTAGGTCCTATGTCACAAAATTTCTCCAGCACTCGGTCTTTACAATTCAACTTTGTTCAGCTAAGTATTAACAAGAAAATAATCCCACGAAGTCCAATAATTACCTAGAATACATGCATAGCATATCCTTTAGTATAGATGTTTTCACTTAAAACCTGTTAATTAATTTAAGAAAACACCAAGTTACTGAAGCAAGGGGCTGGAGCAATAGCACAGTGAGTAGGGCATTTGCCTTGCACACCACGGCCCACCTGGGTTCGATTCCTCCACCCCTCTTGGAGAGCCTGGCAAGCTACCAAGAGTATCCCACCCACATGGCAGAGCCTGGCAAGCTACCCGTGGTGTATTCGATATGCCAAAAACAGTAACAACAAGTCTCACAATGGAGACGTTACTGGTGCCCGCTCGAGCAAATTGATGAATAGCGGGATGACAGTGATACAGATACAGTGATACTGAAGCAAGACGGAGGCAAGCCAATAATTCTGATATGTGAGGAAAATACACTTTGATCAGAGAGATGGTTCTGCATAAGCCTGATCTTTGAGTTGGCAGTTACCATGTAACAATGCTTTCCCCTTCTCTTCTCACTGTTTTTATAACAGCTTATTTTTTCATACTTTTATGTTAACTGTTGCTCTCAAATACCAAATTTCTGTGTTTTTTCAACTTTCCTAGACATTGCTGGTGGGGAAGGAGGCTTCAATTTTCAGAGGGAATCGTAGGAACAACTGCATCTATATTATTATTTTAGTAATCTATCTATTTTATTGGAGCGATTTGTTGGTTTACAAAATCAAGAAAATTGAACCCTGTTTTCTAAAAAGTGGATTTATAATAATGTTGTTAATATTAAAACTTAAATTCCATTGAAATTATTTAAAAATTAGATTAAATGTTAGTATGTACAAAATACTTTCAACTCTGAATCTCTTTTTTTTTTATAAAACCCAAGTATGTGGGACCCATAACTGAAACCAAGTCTGAATTTTTACAGGATCTTTTGCTGAAGAACTTATAATGCTTACTAAATCATTATGTAACTTCTCCTCAAGTGAATTTACAACCCAGGAAGCAAATATGACCTCTGCTTTGGCTAGAAGAATTGTGTCTAGGAACAAGCGTTAGTAGGTAAACTGATATTATAACTCGACACTTCAACATCCATTTCCCCACCCCGCCAAACACACGCACGCATGCACACACACTTAATCATCCTTATGGCTTTGGCAAGATGGCACTCCAGAATCCAAGGTTCCCTTAGCAATGTCAGATTACACCTCTAGTTTTTGACAAGAGAAAAGAATGCTCCCTTAGGATCTTTGTGAGTGCAAATGTTTCATTCTATGGATGATATTTTAAGGCCTCAGAGTTAATCATCTCTGGTCTCTGGAATCTGAGAACACTGGGATTTACTCCTAGTTCTAGTATCTTCTGGATGGGACACCGAGTCAGATGATTTAACCTCTCTAATCCTCCCTTCCCTTCAATGTGAAATGCAGTTCCCATCTTTTCTGTTTCTTTGATACTGTCATTGACAACTGGCTTTGGGACCTGACTTTCCTGTACTTACCGCTAATGCCTTCGAGCTCTCTTTTCTCTAGCCAAAGGGAAATAGTATTTGTCCAAGTGCCTCAAGGTCTGCTAATGTTAGCTAACTTGTAATTTCATTCCCAGAAAACAAAATGCCTTCCTTTAGCACATGAAGACTTTTTTTTTAACGATAACTTTTATTTGTGAAAGATTTATTGTTTAAACAGTTTACACATTCCTAATCTCAGTTCATTCACACAGCATCCCTGAAATAGGGTTGGACTAGTCATATTAACAGATGAGGAAACCAAGCTAAACAAGTTGTCAAGTGATGTTTTCAAGAAAATGTGTGTTTGGGGCTGGAGCAATAGCACAGCGGGAAGGGTGTTTGCTTTGCACTCGTCTGACCCGGGGTTCAATTCCCAGCATCCCATATGGGTTCCCCAAGCTCCCCAGGAGTAATTTCTGAGTGCAGAGCCAGGAGTAACCCCTGAGCATTGCCGGGGGTGACCCAAAAAGCACTGCACTATAGCACTGTTGTCCCGTTGCTCATCGATTTGCTCGAGTGGGTACCAGTCACGTCTCCATTGTGAGACTTGTTACTGTTTTTGCAAAAAAAAAAAAAAAGAATATGTGCGTAATTTGAAATTCAAATTCTAGGCCAATAGACCCTAATCTAGGAATCGTTTCTTTCACAACTCTAACCTGTACTAAGGTAGCAATGAGAAATATAGGAAACTTCAGAGTGATAGCAAGGCTTATCTTGCAGAAATGACACAGCAGAGGCCCTGCTAACCACAGATCTATTTAACTGTATTTTCTTCTATTTTAAAATGAAAGGGTTGGCCAAGGGGCTCTCTCAAGTCTATTTCAGCTTTACATCATGCTTCTATGAACAGAGGTAGCCTCATTGCTATCTTGACACCAATTTTCATGTTCAGTTCATGCCAATAGTTTGCACAGAGAACTTACTAGCAAATGCAACAGTACTTAACAATTAGTTCTGACATATGATATTTTAAGAGAGAAGAAGAAAAAGCACAGAACACTATAAAACCTGAGCATTGAAACAGGAAGTGTAGATACCAATTTCTCTTGCCTGAACAACTTCTGGGGATGGTCCTCTGTATTTGAACCTGCTTCATTTTGGGGGACGACGTACACTGTCTAGTGATGAAGAAGAAAGGTCACCCGACTTTGGCACCCCTCTCTGCCAAATCCATGCCAGCTCTCAGAAAGATAACAAATGTGATCATAGGCATACTCCCAGATTAAATTTTCAACAACCAGATGCAAAACAGTCATGTAGCCAATCACTGATGCTAAGTTAAATACAATTCCCTATTTATTATTATAAACTGTCCAAGAAAATTTGGCCTGTCTCTCTCTCTCTCTCTCTCTCTCTCTCTCTCTCTCTCTCTCCCCTCTCTCTTTTAAGGACAGCCTAAAAGCAAGTGAAAAGAAAACGATGACATTTTGAAGGGTTTTTCCTCCCCCCCATTAACACAACGAGGCTGGCTGAGTCGTGAAACTGTGATGGAAATATTAGAGCTGTTGTGCCTGAAAAAAAGGCAGCGATCATTTTATTCTTCCTGTCTTTTAATGCTCCAGGGTTTTGGAGACGAATAGGAGCAATAAGTTCACTTTGCAGAATTAATGCAGTAATTCTTTATCATAAGAGCAGAGCATTACCTCAATCTGATTTTGCTACAAAATGGTTCAAAGTCTATTTTTAATGATGGCCCTAATTTGTTAACACCTTTTAAATTATTAATCCCCTTTATATTCAAGTAGTTATTGCATGTCATAACAATGTATCTATGCAGGGAAATTTAATAGTATTTTCTAGATGTCAAGAAAAGGCTTGTTCTGCAAAATGCTATTAAAACTGATAATGAGCTAAATATTTGCCATAGCAAACACTGAAATTACTATATCAATCAGCATTGGGCTCTCTTATTCAATAAACAGAAATTAACCTATTAACTATGCCTAACTTTCAACAACAAAACGTTTGCTTTCAAGCATTTCTCTCTTAAAATCTTTCTTTTCTTAAAACTGCCTATTGCTGTATAATAGCAGAGTTTGGAATCAATCCTTAGTGTATAAGTATTTATGTTTGAGATTCTAAGGTCTATAACCCAATATCTTAAAGGGTATTATTTTAGTGAATATTTGCAAATAGTTTTGGCTTTCCTTTTACATAGACATGGACTTAAAGGCAATAAAATACTATATCTGATAAAAATCAAATACTTAAGTTTTCAATCACATATCAGACAAGACTGGGTGTGTTCAGGGTGGTATGGCTGTAGACCAAATGATGCATCAGAATATTTTCTTCATTTTTAGGATTAAAAAATAACTTCCTTATAAATTGGGGCACTTGACTAAGCTATAGTTACAAAAATATAGTGACAGTCAAAGGGTTTACTCTTTTTTTTAGGTGATATTTATTTTATAATAGAATTTCATTTTACAAAAAGATTTAATTCCTTATTTAGAAACATCTACTTGCATTTACAAACACATTTTAAAGGAGTGTATTGATTGGATTATATACCATTAGTTACAAATTATCTTTTTGAAGGCAACTTAATGGGGAACTGACACACATAACTGAGCTGGGGGTGGAGTGGGTGAGGGGGTGGGGGAAATCCTTACGGGGGGATTTGAGTACACCAGTGATGGGTGTGGTGTTGGAGTTATGTCCATGAGAAATCACTAGAAATGGTATTTTAGGCCAAAAAATTTAAAAATATAATAAAATACAAAATGCATATTAATAAAAACTTTTGAAAAGTAAAAATATCTTTTGATACTAAATGATAATGTATATATGTGTGTGTGTGTATGTTTCATGAATTTCCTTGATAAATATGTAGAGTGAAAAGCACTTTACACAATAAAGACAAAAGAAAGTTAGTGCAGTTTTCAGCTACAGTTGAAGCAATGTAGTCAGTGAACCTTCATCCAGTGAGGCCCGAGATCCATTACCATCACAGTTAACTTTGGGCTGATTCTCACTGTTGCACCAAAACGGTCTAGAATGAATCTGAAATTTTCATCATAAAGGTTAAAGCTCTATAAAACCAAACTCCTGGAAGAGAGCGATGCAGAGTCTCTTGCTCCCATGTCTGGCTGTTTTCACTGGGGTCCCTCAGAGGAGGCGGGTTGAGTTTCCCTCCCCTCCCCCAGCAGAGCCCTGGCAATTGAAAACCTCCGGAACCCAGCCACAGCCATGCTCAAGGCCACTCTCCACATGCTTGGACAAGCCTCATGCATGAAGGAACCAGCAGAGGAACCCAGGTGTGCGGGACCCGGGGCCGAGATATCCAAGGCTGTTCTGTTCAGGACTGAGCCTCTTCTACCCAGATTCCCCATTCTCCAGTAGCTAGTCACACCCATCAATGGCCAACATCCAGAGCCTATAAAACCAAGCTCCCGGAAGCACGTGGCTGCCATGTGGCCACTTGACATCTAATAGCCTTCTCTTGGAGAAGCTGGCAAGATACCGAGAATTTACTGCCTACACGGGGGAGAGCCTGGCAAGCTCCCCGTGGTGTATTTATATGCCAAATACAGTAACAATGATGGGTCTCATTCCCCTGACCCTGAAGAGCCTCTAATGCAGCACCATTGGGAAGGATGAGTAAAGAGAGGCTGCTAAAATCTCAGGGCTAGGACGAATGGAGACGTTACTGAGCTTGCTCAAGCAAATCGATGATCAACGGGATGACAGCGACAATGACAGTGACAGAGATTAAAGCGATTCTGTTATTCATCACATAGTTTAAAGAGCTTGTATATTTTCTGACTTTGATCATTTCTAAACTTCTTAAAACACAGTACAACCAAGACAGAGTTTAGGTTAACGTGAACATTCAAATGATGAACACTTGAGATGACATGTGTAGTTAACACAATAAAGCAATTAAAAAAAGAGGCATGTTTCTCCAAACTGTCTATCAGGTCTCCGGGAAGCAGGCAGGGGAAACCACCCCTTTACTAAACACATTCAAAGGCAGAGGTAGAGAAGATTGGATGACTTTTTTTTTCAGTTTTTTTTTTCTCAGTTAGTGGGACACAAAGGAAAGAAGTTAGATTCTAGCTTTCAGACTTAGAATTCCAGCGGTTCTCAACCCTAGCTACGGTCATTTACGAGGCCTGTAAAATTACGGTATTTGTAGAAATACCGCCACGGGAGCCATAGAGATAATACAAGGGTTACAGTACTTGTCTTACAATGCTCCAACTCCAGTTCATTCCCCGGCACTCCAGAATGCTCCCCCGAGCACTTCCAGGAGTGATCCCTAAGCACAAAGCCAGAATACCTGAGTACCATCGGGTATGGCTGAGTACCACTGGGTATGGCTCCAAAACTCCACCCTTACTCCACCTCCTCTTGCCCCCCCCCAAAAAAAATACCCCACAAAACCAAACACCAATGCCCACTTAAATCCAATTTCTTGGACATGAGTTTTCTGCATTGGCAGGTTCAGCAAGTTGGCAGAAGGGCTCCGGGGTTGCTGAGAGACAGTATCTGCCTTTCACATGTGAGGTCACATGTTCTGTCCCCACTCTGTGCTTCCTCTTATTTTAATGTCCTGTCCTGGTGGCTTTGCCAGCCTGATCTCTGGCACTATGGTCAAGAGTGCACAAGTACTAAAACTGAGAGTTCAAGTCCCCGTGAGCCCTGAAACCAAGTGAGTGACTCCACCAGATGTCACAACAAGGGCAACAACAGAAAAGAGAGGAACAAAGGCTGTGGGGAAGCCAACAGTGTGAACCCGAGGTACTTGTTCAGGTGCAGACACAAGATGATGGCACTCAGGTGATGGAGACGAAAGAAACACTGCAGGGAGATTGATTTCCTGAGACGTTGCGACAGAATTGAGTTGGTCAAGGGGATGGGGGCAGATAGGAAGGGACCTTATCTGGGGGCAGGGGTGGAGCGAGACAGGCAGCCCAAGTGCTCACTGTGGGGCAGTAACACTTTCTGCCTGCAGCATCAATATTTGTACTATTATAAATCATGATACCTCAATAAAAAGAATAAAAATAAAAAGGAGAGTTGCATCCAGTCAATCTGGGTGGAGTGAAGTCCTGCGTTTCTAAGCCTCGCCCACACTGCCACGCAGACCGCGTTTTGAGCAGGAGACCACATTTCTTTCACATCCACTTTCCTACGATGCTTAATGGGGAAAACTTAAAAAGCTTCACTTAAAAAAAATTTTCAAATGCTAGGTGCCATGCATGCAATGTTCCATCAGCACAGACTCTATGCCCCATCCCTCCACCTCACTCTGAATCCACCCCGGGTTTGTAGAACTGAGTTCACCATTCCTCACCACTCAGTCCTACAAACCGGTTCTCAGACTCAATATATTTATTGCCTTTGACCATTTGTTATTACCAATACTACATTACTTTATAACCTACCCATGAGAGAGATCATTCTGTGTCTGTCCCTCCCCTTCTAACTTACTTCACTCAGCACAATTTTTTTCTTTACTTATTTTTAATTAGTGAATCACCGTGAGGGTACAGTTACAGATTTACTCATTTTTGTGCTCTTGTTTCCCTCATACAAAGTTCGAGAAACCATCCCTTCACCAGTGCCCATTCTCCACTACCAGTAAACCCAGCATCCCTCCCACCCTCCCCAATCCCATCTCCCCACACCCCGCCCCGCCACTGTGGCAGGGTATTCCCTTTTGTTCTCTCTCTCTAATTAGGTGTTGTGGTTTGCAGTAAAGGTGTTGAGTGGCCACTGTGTTCAGTCTCTAGCCCTCATTCAGCCCGCATCACCCTTCCCCCGCATGGCCTCCGACCACATTGTACTTGGTGATCCCGTCTCTGAGTTGCCCTCTCCCCAGAATGTGAGGCCAGCCTCCAAGCCATGGAGTCAGCCTCCTGGTACTTATTTCTACTATTCTTAGGTCGGCACAATTTTTTTAAATCCATTTATCGATCTTGGATTTTTGGATTGTTTCCAGAGCTTGATTATTGTGAGTCGTGTTGTAGTAAACATAGGGACACAGATATCCATTTGAATATAGTGTTTTGGGGTCCTTGGATGGATGCTTTTCGTTGGACAACAATATTGCCAAAGTCCCCAATATCAAGGAGCATACCTAGCCCTAACTTATATCTTTGTAGAAACAGGGACACAGCACAGAAATTGCTTAGCATAGAGTATAATGTGTAAGGCTCAATAAATGTCATTATTTTATATTAGCTCTAAAGTCTTAGCTGTTATTATGTCCAATTATCACTTACCATTTTGATATGTTGATAGCCCCGATAAGGACAGGAACCATTGATTAAATATACTAATCATAATTTTGGGTACGGAACAGCGCTTCCAGGCACATGATACAAATATGCCCAGGAGCAGAGAGCTCTGCCTTCATTATTAAGAAATGTGGAGGCTTTGGTTCTTAGTTTCATGGTCCATTGCTGGTCAAAAGCTATATGTTCTTCAGATGCTTTTAAGAAAACGATGAGAGTCTGTAAGCCTGTTGAGTATTGTGACAGTATCATTGCAAAACCTACTCTTTTTTTTTTCCTGGAGTGTAAAGCTATTAATAAAATCTCAAGACCTCATTAGCTCAGTTTTTGGGGAAAGGGTGATAATTGTGAAATAGTTTTCTTTTCAATTCCCAGATTTCTCACTTTTTGCCTGTTTTTAAAGAGATGCGCTTCCAAAAGAGAAAATTTCTCCCAACTACCAGGTGTTCAGGGTGGAGAGCCTGAGAAGGCTTTGAAAAACAAGCCCTAACTGGCAGGGTGCAGGCGGGCAGAAGGTTAGAATACAAAGAAGTCAATCTTTTCCTTTTGCAGCAGTTTTCACACATGCCAGCTTTGCACAGATAGAATGGAGAAGTGCCCTATTCTAATAAGTGAAACAAAAGTATGCCTGAAATCAAACATCTGCAGGCTGTTGGGACAGATAGTTGTAGAATTCAGGGTACCACACCCCTCGCTGTTCTGTTCTCCCTGTCAGAATTATGGTGTCTCTGAGGCTGAAGACACTTGTGGGATCACAATGAGCCCAAAAGGGCGCTAAAGGAAAAAAATCACACAGTCAGAGTTGTGTTGTCTCTGACAATAGATATGTCAGGAGCAGAGCTCAGACTGGATTCCCACTGGCTTTCTGCTAATACTAGTTTCATTCATACTTTGTACTAATTCCACACCTGCCACTAGTACCTGCTTCCCTCCACCAATGTTCTAAAGATACCTTCTATCCTTTTTCATAGCTGAGTAGTATTCCATTGTGTACATATACCACAACTTCCTTATTTAGTCATGTTTGGGGGCAACTGAGCTACTTTAGATCCTTGATATTATGAGCATGTCTGCAATGAAAATAGGGTCACAAACTTTTTTTTTTCAAATAGTGTTTTGGGACCCTAGGGGTTGATGTCAAGAAGTAGAATTGCTGGGTTGTATAAAAGTATAATTCTGATATTTTTGACAAGTGCCCATACTGTTTCCAAAGAGGTTCAATCAGTTGACACTTCCTTCAACAAGTGGATGAGGGAACATCATCCACTGTCCGTCTCCACCAACACTGTTGTCTTTGCTCATTTTAATGTGTGTTAGTCTCACTGTTGTATCTGCCCATCTCTTCTCTCCCTTTTTTGATGAGGCAAACATCAGTTTTTAAAGATTTCACCTGCATGCTTCAAAGTAATATATTTATATGGGTAGATAAAGTTCTGTATCATAATTTCTCATTTGGTTGTTCAAATCTTTATTTTCAAAGACATTTTGGTTTGCTTAATCTCCTTTATTGAGAGGTAGGTGAAATATCTCTTTTCATGATGGTAGAGCTAAATTTCTCTATGTTTATTCTATCAATGTTTACTTAATACATTGAAAGGCTTTGACGTAAAATAACTACATTTAGAATCTTATTCTTTATTTTCAATTGAGGGCTGGAATGATTAGCATAGCGGGTAGGGTGTTTGCCTTGCACGCGGCGGACCCGGGTTCAATTCCCAGCATCCCATATGGTCCCCTGAGCACCGCCAGGGGTAATTACTGAGTGCAGAGCCAGGAGTTAACCCCTAAGCATCGCTGGGTGTGGCCCAAAAAAGCAAAAAAAAAATCAATAGAATCACCATGAGATACACAGTTACAAAGCTGTTCATGATTGGGTTTAAGTCATACAATATCCCCACACTGGTCCTCCACCAGTGCACATTTCCCACCACCAATGTCCCCAGACACTCTCCTGACACTCCCTGACACTCCCCACACCCCCCAGCTTGTCACTACGGCAGACACTTTCCTTTTCTCGAGTCTTATTCTTACTGGTGACCTAAGCCTTAATAATTATAAAACACATTGTGGTTGAAACCCAAACACAAATAATTTTGTATCTCACAGTGATTCAATAAAGTTAAAAATATTCTATAATACTTCTATGTCTTTAACACTTTTGCTTTAAAGTTTCATTTTGTCTAATAAATAAAAATTTTATTGTATATTAGAGACTGCTTCTATATCTTTTTCTATTTTATTTTCCAACTTTTAAGGCCTTTAGGTGATTTTCTTGTAAATGTCATATAGCTAGACTTGTTTAACTCAGTCAAATAATGTCTTTTATAGATGACTAAATAATTTAATAAGATAGTATAATCAATTTTTTAGTCATTGACATAATGGATTTTTGGTATATATATCACTCAATGCTTTCCATGTGTCTGAATTTTCCTGCACTTCACTTTTCTCTCTTTTTAAATTACTTGAAACATTGTAGTCAGAGGGATAGTTAGAGTGAGTAGGGAATTTACCTTGCACACAGCTAACCTGGGTCCAATCCTTGGTACCCCACCTGGTCCCCTGAGCCTTGCCAGGAGTCATCCCCGAGTGCAGAACCCAAAGTAAGCTGATTGTGGTACCAAAAATCAAAACTTTTTTTTCGTGGATATCTCTTATGTGTTTATTGCTTTCATGTATTTCATTAACTCTATTGGGTTTGTTCTTCTACTTGTATAACAAAGTTTAAAAAGCTGGAAATAAGTTCATCTGTTTTGTCTCTTTTTAGACAAGATTTAGCCAGTTTAGCTCCAATCATCCCATTACTACTTATGTAAGTAGCGCCCAAAAATGTCTAATCCCTCAAAATAAAGTTTATAATATTTATTTTTTTCAGAGATTGTGTACATTGACTGATATATTTTCTTACAATTCTGCCTTACACTTCCGATATTCCTTCTGCAACTGTCCTCTTTTGCCCTTTGGTTAATATGCTGAAATTTGCTTCAATGTCTTGATCACTGCTGGGTGTGCCCCAAATACCCTTCTTAAAAAAAGAATGTCTCATGTGTACTAGAGAAGAATTTATATTCAGTTTTTGGGGGTGGTGGTGTTAGAGAAAGTCCCAATGTTACCTCAATAAAACATAATTTCATTTTTTTTTTTTTTTGCTTTTTGGGTCACACCTGGCGATGCATAGGGGTTACTTCTGGCTCTGCACTCAGGAATTCCTCCTGGTGGTGCTCAGGGGACCACCAGGAGGGTGGTGGGATGCTGGGAATCAAACCCGGGTCAGTCGCGTGCAAGGCAAACACTCTACCCGTTGTGCTATCGCTCCAGCCCCAATAAAACATAATTTCAAAAAAGAAAATATATTTCTTTTGCTCTTGTTCTTTTAAGATCACTTTCCTAGATTTGCAATAATGGATTTATTGTGATTTTCCCCATTGTATGAAATATATTAGTGCACTTTTACTTGGCTTCCATTGCTTTTATTTAATCACTCTTTTGACAATTTATAATTCTCTAATTTTCTCCCTACTTTTAAAATTTTTTAATTTTTTTATCTAATCACCATGAGAACAGTTACAAAGCTTTCCAGTCTAAGTCTTGGTCATACAATGATCAAACACCCATCCCCTCACCAGTGCACACCCTCCACCACCAAGAACCCCAGTATACCCCCATCTTACCCCTCCCCAACCTATGTGGCAGGTGATTTTCACCTTACTCTCTCCTCTTTGATCACATTCCATATTTCAACAAAAGACCCACCATTATTATTTGGAATTTTCTTTAACATTCAGACCTGCCGAAAAGGCATCATTAGATAATTTGTTTTCTATTAATGATATGAGGAGCATTTTGGATTTCTGATATTTTAGTAATAATAAGCCTGGAGGGATTTCTGCCCAAAGCCGCTAGGTTCCGAGATTGGTCTGTGTGCCTCTGGGATCATGGCCCTTCAGGAGCCAGGAGCCATTGTGGGCGGCAACTCAGGACCTCGTAGGGGCGGGGAGAGGGGTCAGTTCCACCTCCCCCATCCCTTGAGGCCCTTCGTGTCGCCACTCTCTCTCTAGTTTGTGGCAGGGGCAGACGCTGGATCATTTATTTCCCATTGCTCAGTTTGTATATCAGGAAAGGTCTTGTGGCTGCATAAGTGGCCGTGAGCTTCGGAGGAATCGTCCTATAGCCACATACCGGAACCATGCCTGTAGGAGCTCATGGTCGCTGGGATTCCATCTGGAGAAGGCGGGGAGACTGCGCCTGCCCCATTTGGGGTGCCCGGAAATACTGGCTCAGTATGGAGCCTGGAGAATTCTCCGGTGTTGTGGTGCCCGCCAGGTTTCTTCACTGCTGAGTGTGGCAAGATGGTGCCGGGGGCGGGTTGAGAGTGTGACTTCTGGCATCAGGGGCGGGCTGGGAGCCGGGATGGAACTTCCCGGTGGCAGCGCCACCATGTGGTTCGGAGGAATCGTCCTGTAGCCACATAATTTCCCTCCTACTTTTACTACCTTTGCTTTATCTTTATCTGCAACTTTACTTGTAGGTTTCAAAATTGTATTTTTATTTATTTTGCTTCAAATATGGCTGTATTTCTAATACCTGAGAATTCATTCTTTGTCATTGTTTCTCTGGGTGTTGGTCCACTCCCATACAGAAATTTAAATTAATGTATATTAAAAATTTTTATTCTGTTACCTATAATTCTTAGCCACTTGTCAAAATAATCTTTCTCTTTTGTCCATGAATATGCTGTGATATATACGTATGTATATATACATATATATATCACTGAGATTTTAGCAGCCTCTCCTTACTCATTTTTCCCAATGATTGGAAGCTTCTTTCAGGGTTAGGGGAATGAGATAGTTAATTAATTCTCCATTTAGCTGGATCTTATCTGATGTCTAGTCTCTTCACTGAGTTATAAATGATTATTCACAGATATCTAGTGTGAAATATATTGAATGGTCAACAATAATTATATTTTAAATATATAATGGCATCAATAGAATTACAACTGTAACCATATAATAACATGTAAATATATCAAAGTAACATGCTGCACATTTTAAAATTACACAATTTTACATGCCAAATTCATCCAGTAACTTTTTTTATTTTTATATTAGTCTTTTGCATATGCTTGTACTATTCACTTTTACTTTTGGTAAACCCAATCCTATATAAGCCCTGCTGTCTTCATATCCCTGCACCAAAGGATACTTTAAGTTTTAGAGAAATAACAGCTATGCCGACTGATCTTTATGCTTATGAACACCAAACTCAAGTGTCCCTTTAGATTTAATTAGAATTTATTATATACTGACCAGTCTGCACAGCCTTTCATTCTTCATAAGATGAATTTAGACTTTCTCTTCTCTCCAAAATCCTCCTAATCCTCCCTCTAGATAATGATGCTGCCTCTAATTTCATTCATAAAATTAAAGCAATTAATTAAAAATTTTGATAAACTCCCAACACATCTCCTCATTGAATTCATATTTGTTTACACTCATGTTTCAATGGTGTTGGGTTCATAATGCCATCAAAGACTAATCCTACTATTTGTGTAGTAATTTTTTCCCCCCGCAGTTAAATAATATTTCTCCAAATATTCCCCCTTCTTTTACAACTGAATTTCTTCCCTCCCCATTGGATAGTTTTTACTTTATCCAGACACTAACTCTGGGATCACTATCTTAGCATGTTTTTTTTTTGCTCATCCCTCTTCAGCGATAATACTTCTTTACTTTCCTCAGGTTTAATAAATATATTAGACTTTAGGATCCCAGGATATAGTTTTTTAAAAATTTTTATTAGTGAATCACCATGAGGTATAGTTTCAAACTTATAAACTTCCATGTTTGCATTTGGTTTACATCTCTTCACCAATGCCTATTCTCCTCCACCAATGTTCCCAGTATCCCTCTCACCACCCCCACACCAATCCCCACCACCCACCTAGCCTCTGTGGCAGGGCATTCACTTTTGTTCTCTCTCCTGTTCGATGTTGTAGCTTGAATTGAGGTATTGAGTGGCCTTCATGTTCGGTCTATAGTCTACTTTTGGTACAAAGCTTTCAACCCGAGTGGGTCCTCCCAACATTCTCTACCAGGTGTTCCCTTCTCTATCTCTGCTGCCTTTTCTCCCAGCGTGTGAGGTCAGTTTCCAAGCTGTGGGGCAGACCTCCTGGTTCTTATCTCTACTACTCTTGGGTGTTAGTGTCCCATTCTGCTACTTTATATTCCACATATGAGTGTGATCTTTCTATGTTTGTCTCTTTCTTTCTGACTCATTTCACTCAACATACTTTCCATGTTGATCCACTTATGTGCAAATTTTATGACTTCATCTTTTCTAACAAATAGCTGCATAGTATTTCATTGTGTAGATGTACAGGATCTCAGGATACTGTAATATTACTCTTTTCCATCTTATCCATTCATTTCAGTCTTAAAAAAAATTCATTCCACAATTCTGTAGCACTGTTGAACTGTAGCACTGTCATCCCATTGTTCATCGATTTGCTTGAGCAGGTACCAGTAATATCTTCATTGTGAGCCTTGTTGTTACTGTTTTTGGCATATCGAATATGCCACAGGTAGCCAGGCTCTGCCGTGTGTGGGGGATACTCTTGGTAGCTTGCCGGGCTCTCTGAGAGGGACAAAGGAATCAAACCCGGGTCGGCCGAGTACAAGACAAACGCCCTACGTGCTGTGCTATCCCTCCAGTCCTCAGTTCAATGGAAATAAATCATTTTGAGCATGTAGTTATTTGTTCTCACACCTCTCTTTTTTTTTTTTTGAGAACACAAGATTTACTTCAAGAGTGGCCTCATTCTCAGACAATGTCCATTTTTCTTTTTAAACTCCCAGGAGGATCTTCCATGAAACACCATTAATCTAGATTTTATCTATAATCTATGATTCAAATACACGCTCCCCAGCCTTACCTTCTAACTTACATATCTGAATGAACTTTCTTGAAATTTCTTGTTGAGGATTTAATAGGCATCATAGGCATCCAAAACATAATACATACAAAATAAAACCCTTGATTTCTCCTAGCCAATATGGTTGCTTTCTCAGATAAATATAATCTCTGTGCAATTGTTTAAGCCCCACATACATAAATGCTCTTTTATTTCCCAATACTGTTTATGTCTGAATCTGATTCATTAATTAAGTCTTGTTGCTTCAATGCAAAATCGTATCTCAAGTCTATCTACTTATCTTTCTCACCTTCTCTATGGCGCCATGAGTGTGGCAGAATGGTCAGAACCTTAGTATGTCAGTTTCTCTTGCTCCCCCCACCCCAACTTTCTATTGGTGGGGAAACATCCTTTCTACTGTGTTCTGCGTGCTGAGGTGCTTAAAGATTCTCTGATGTGGAGAAGCATCTGTACATGTGCACATATCAAACAGCAGCCCCCACAGCCAGATGCAGGGAAATCATATCTCATGTTTGTGTTTGTACGTAAGTGCAGTACACATTTTTATGGCAGAAGAGAGACAGACTACACATTGAGTAACTTTCTCGAATTGCTGAGGAACAAAAACCAACTTTGCAAAAAATAAAAAGAAGTTTTGAAGTATTCTTCAAAGTACTCCATATATTCAAAGATTCACACAAGCTAGGTTTTGGATAATGAGCGAAGAAATGTAAATCTGAAGTGTGTTTGGTCCCAACAGAATCTGGCTAGACTTCCTAGAAGGATTATAGACTGACATAAGAATAAAACAAAAGTCACAGCCTTAGAATATAACTTAGAAAAAAGTCATATTATAGAATTAGTGGGTGAAGTATTTTGAAACAGGCTTTGAATAATCATTTACTGTTAACCTCAATGAAGTATTCCCTGATGAAAATATGCCCTGATAATAATTTGTAGCATTTCTTTTATGATCTGATTATGATGCTGGTGGGGTCCCACGGTGACTATCATGAAGAGGGGAGAATGGAGGTGGCAGCCTTGAGTGGGGAATGTCCCACTTTCTTTTTTTTTTGTCCCCCTACCCCCTTTTTTTTAATGTGCCACTCTTTCTTTTTTTTTTTTTTTTGCTTTTTGAGTCACACCCAGCGATGCTCAGGGGTCACTCCTGGCTCTGCACTCAGGAATTACCCCTGGCCATGCTCAGGGGACTATAGAGGATGCTGGGAATCGAACCTGGGTTGGCCGTGTGCAAGACAAAAATGCCCTACCCGCTGTGCTATCGCTCCAGCCTCTAATATGCTACTTTCTATCCACTGCTGTCTCCCCACTAACAGCTGGGGAAATCTAGGATGGTGAAGAGTCTGCAGTGAGCCTGGCTCCTACTAGGATAGGAAGGTCAGTCTCAGACCTTACCCAGACTTTCAGGTCCGTTGCCTTTGCCTCTCAGAAAACAACTTCAGGAGGAGAGGAGCAGAGACATATAACAGGTTTTAGTTGGAAGTTTTGGAGGGGAGTGGAGACAGTCAAGCTCAGGAGGGAATGTGGGCTTCTTCAGAATGGAGAGTCCCAGTACACATCTTAGCATTAAAGAACGAAGGTATGAAAGTACACAGCTCAAAAGGGAGATGTGTGCAACACATGTGCTCAGGTACACAGGAGCTCAGCAGCAACACTTGTGCCGGGATCTTGCACACATGCATCAGAAGCACATGTGTTCTGTGCTCGGGCAGCATATGCATGCAGCTTCTTGGTTCCAAATTAGCTTTCCTAGGATTTTCCCCAACCTGCCCACCCTCCCCCACCCCCAAGGCTTTCTACCTAGGTCCTTGGGTAGGGTGCTTGCCAAGGGGAAGAGTTAGCACCAGCTGATGGCCTCCTTTGATATTCCTTTTCCTGCCTCTGTTCCTGCTGGAGCTTCTCTTAGGTGAGGTCTAGCCTCTGGGTCTGTGCTGGCATCAGGTAAGGTCTTATCAGGTCCTAGTTCCTGTGTCCACAGCACAGATTTTTAACAGTCTTAGGGCTGGTCGATTCGATTATGTCCCCAAGCCTCATTGCCAAGCTCCGCTCCCACCCCACCTGCCTGCCTGCTTCAATTCTTTCAAATTTACTTCTACTTTCTAATTTTTCCCTAGTAATTTCAAATTATGCCAATGTGTAGGTATGACTTGATACTACAAAGGAAGAGAGCAAAATATTTTAAGAGATATTTATGGGAGCTTAGAAAAAGCTTTGGAATAATACTGTACACTGAATTGAAGTAAGCTATGTGGCATCTTCTTAAACTGGGTTTCAATCATATAATGTTCCAACACTTACCCCTCACAGTGCACATATATCACCACCAAGGTACCCAGTTTCCCTTCCTACCTTAATCCACTGTCTCCCCCCACCCCCACCTTGGCAGACACTTTTCTTCTCTTCCTTTCCTTTTGGGCCTTATGACTTGCCATACTGAAAGGTTATCAGGTATATTCCTTTACCTACTTTCAAGAGTCAGTTCCTGTCCAAAATTGTCTACTCAATTAACTAAACATGTTAAACAAAAGAAGTAAATACTATGAATCTCTGTGTTGTCTCTCATGGTGGAATCACAGAATGATGAGATTAAATTAGCTCTTTCAGGTAGATTTTGGTCATCACTACATTTCCTCACCATCACTGGCTCCAAACTATTGGTGAAACTGCCAACGGCTCATTTTACTTCCTTTACATTGGTTCTGAATCTTCTCTTAGTGAAAGATACCCTGGATACTGGTCAAAACAAGATTTAATTTATAGGTTTTCATCTAGAATGGAGCAACCTGGTATTTCTACTGCTTTTAGAGGCCATAGTAAGTAGAACCAAAGCTGGAAAATATACCTTAAATTTAATACTATATTAAAATCATATGCACCATATATTTTTACCTGATCTGATGCTATATTTTACCCCATCTCATCTCAGTAATGATATTTATTGCTGCTTGGGATTTTAGACATATAGAGATGTTCTAAAATTGGAGTATTTACAATTTGAAAGTACTGTATACATTTTTTACTTCCTTTGAAATGTCAAGGGTAGTAAATGCAATTCTATCTCAGAAATTTTGCTTCAAGAGAAAGCAAGGAGCATTTAAATGCATATCAATATTCAGTAGAAGAGATAAAAGGAAATGATAAAACAAAGTAATCTATATTGTTCTAAAATCCTTCTATTTGAAATAAATAGACATTATATTTGGTAGTAGAACTTTAATTAAAATCTGAACAGTTATGAGAGGGCAATTTTGAGATATAGAAATATCCAGAATTAATGTTTTTCTTCTAGATTTGCTAAAATTACTTGCTTCTCCAAAGTCAACTTTATAAAATATTTCTTTCAGAGTACTTTTCAGCCAATACATTTATGAAACCACATTATCTCAGTAATACATAGGGATTGGGTATCATAATGCATTGATGATGGACTGTGGGAATTAATTCCACTAGCCAAAAACCCCAAGGATGGGATATGCCGCTAGGTCAGATAGTTTATGTATTAGAATGCAAGGTGGGCTGGAGCAATAGCACAGCGGGTAGGGCGTTTGCCTTGCACTTGGCCGACCTGGGTTCAATCCCCAGCATCCCATATGGTCCCCTGAGCACCACCAGGAGTAACTCCTGAGTGCAAAGCCAGGAGTAACCCGTGAGCACCGCCAGGTGAGACCCAAAAAGCAAAAAAAAAAAAAAAAAAAAAAGAATTCAAGGTGTTTGCAAAAATGCAGCCAGTGAAGAATAATATAGCAGGACAGAGTAGAATAGATGACAAGTAGTTGCAGAAAAGCAGCAAGCAAGCATAGAATAAGACTGTTTTAGGGCCCTTCACATGTAGAAACTACATGAGCAAACATGGGGTAGGAAACTGTCAGCACTTTATCCTATAACTTTTAAGAGTGTCTAATGACTATGTGAAATACACTAGCCTCTGATCTTCATGTACCTATTGGATGGCAAAGTCTCTGTCGACTTAAACAATGTCATGGGGGGCAGGGGGAGGATGTGGGGCTGAATAAATGGCCCTTCTGTGAGATGAGGGCTGCTCAGGGCCCCTAAAGCTTGGACAGCCAGTGTCTTTGTCTCCTTTGTTTTTTTTTCATTCTCTGAAACTAGTCAAGGCTGCAGGACCTATTTCGCCTGATTCAATTGGCAAATGGCTAGTTTTTACAAAGTCAATGCCTGTGTGTAGATATCATGAGACCATCCTTTTTGTATTATAAATATATGTTCATATTATTTGAATTCTTTCTTCTATTTAATAAGGACCGTCAGAGAGAAACCTATTCCACTGATCTGCACTCAAAGCTAGCATTCTCCAGGTTCCTTCAAGGGATCATGTGATTCATTTGACGCACGAGCTAAGATATTTGAGTATGGGAAAGATATGATATTCAGACACGCACATATTACAACACATATTTAGAGATTTCTTTTTGTCCCAAGATTAAATGCTTTCATCTTTCCAGATTTTCCATTTTTTGAATCCTCCTTAAACTGTTGCAGGAATATATATTGACGACATAACACATCCAATATATGTGCATTTCACTGCACTCAGTGTTTTGTTTTCTCACCCAATTCTTTCAGAAGTCTTCCAATGTTAGAATGCATTGCTTACATAGCAAATAAAAAATGGAGGCTCAGTTATAAAATGTCTGTATTTATGTTAGAATTCACTTTTTTGTGTGTTGCACTAGATAGAGTCTCTTGATTCTGTCCCAAGGAATTAGGGCTTGTGGTTTCCAAAAGTCCACAAACATCACAATATCCTGACAATCTTGGATGGAGGATTATTATAGATAACCTGTGTAATTCATAGTTAGAGGTGACTGAGCAGTATAAAGTACATGAGAGGTAATAATTTATATAGGAAAAGAAATAGCAGCAGACATAGTTTCCTATAAAAAATACATCCTCTCCTTCTGGAAAGAACTGTGTATATTCAGGAATATACCTGTCACTATGGTGCCTACAACAACAAAAAGAAATGCAATGAGGATGTCGTCAGATGTGAACAGAAAAGTTCAAGGTCATTTAATCTAGTATTACAGTGTCTGCTGTCTTTCCTAATAAATAAAATAAATGCATGTGTCTGGTACAACAGATACAGATTGCACCACATTGAAATGAGTTAACTTTAATATTACCCTCAAGAAAGAATGAAACTCTGAATAGAAGTTTCTGTCTCCTAAGACCCCCAAAGCTTAGATTTTGAAAATTACAATAAAATACATGGTCCAACTGCAATAACATTTAACAGATGATAGTTGAAAAAATATATATTTTTATAGTTCAAGATTAAAATCTCGAAAATACAAGACAAACAAATCAGCAGATTGCAGACTTTTGGTAGTAGGTAATGTTATTGGAAGGACAGTATTATGAAAGATACACTCAATAAAAGCAAGGTTCTCTCATATATACTCCAGTGCAGCAGCATCTTGGATTATTCACCTTTGATGTAGGACAACCAGAAAATGAAATTTTATCACAGTATTTTGAAATGTTTTAACTTTGTTGTCATTAGATAATAAAATCCTCATAGCTGTGCACATGGGCTTCTTCCCTACAGAACTTTTTAAAAAATGCATGTATGGTTGATTGGGCTGGATTGATAGCACAGCGGGTAGGGCGTTTGCCTTGCACTCGGCCAACCTGGGTTCGATCCCTCTGTCCCTCTCAGAGAGCCTGGCAAGCTACCCAGAGTATCTCGCACGCACAGCAGAGCCTGGCAAGCTCCCCGTGGTGTATTCTATATGACAAAAACAGTAACAAGTTTCACAATGGAGACGTTACTGGTGCCTGCTCGAGCAAATCGATGAGCAACGGAATGACAGTGACAGTGATACAGTGGTAGAAGGAACTGGGTGGTAAACTGGATGAAGATGCCAATAGCCAAAAGAAAACTTTCACCTTTAATTCTCCATAAACAAAACCTCTAAAGTGACAACTCCAAGCATACCTTTGGGTCAACTGTTATGAAGAAAGAAAGCTGAAAAAATAAAATAATGGGGTGGAGGGAACCAGGGAACAGTGGTGGAGGGAAGATGACATGGGTGGTGGGACTGGTGCTGGAACATAGTATTCTTAAAACTCAATTATGAATAGCTTTGTAAATCACAGTGTCTTAATAACACTATAATAAAATTATTGGTATGTTAACCATACTATTTGGCTAATTAAAGCAAAGTATCTCCATTTTAATCTTTTTGGATGTAATACCTTCAACCACAAGTGAATCTTGATTGGCAACTATTACAAACCCTCTGTTTAGTTCTACATTTAAAAAATTGATTTCTGACACAATGATTCAACACACATGAAGACACTGAAACTGCTATGGAACCCAAGTCTCCTACTATCCCCAAGAACCTGCTGCCTTTGCACAGAAAGTGACTACTTACAAAGGACTCTGGGGCTGGAGGGGTAGCACAGCACGTAGGGCGTTTGCCTTGCACATGACCAACCTGGATTTCGATTCCCAGCATCCCATATGGTCCCCTGAGCACCACCAGGAGTAATTCCTGAGTGCAAAGCCAGGAGTAACCCCTGTGCATTGCCAGGTATGACCCAAAAAGAAAAAAAAAGACAAATAAAGTACTCAATTTTCATTGTTTTAGAGATATTAAATATCATGGATGGAATTATAAGGAAAATTTTGCTTAAAGTTAATGGATGGTTAAAGTGCATTTATTATCAAGACAAGGGAAAGGTAAAATAAATAACAATAAAAGTTGCAGTTAATTACATTTCTGCAAAGTTACTTGAGAAAGAAAACATTTATCATATAACTCATTTCCTTACATTATTCTGCTGGAAGAAAGAGACGATTTTGGGAATAGCACACACAATGCAACAATGAGCTCGTTGTTTTTATTTAATAAGAAATAAATAATAGTGGATCTTGCCACACTCATCAGTGAAGAATCCTGGCTGGCGGGCAATGCAACACCGGGGAATGCTCCAGGCCCCAAACCGAGCCAATAACACCGGGGTGCCCCAGATGGAGGAGGTGCATTCTCCCCACCTTCTCCAGATGGAATCCCCACGACACTGAGCTCCTACAAACATGGCTCCAGTATGTGGGGACCAGGATTATTTCTCCGAGCTTTCTTGATATACAAAGTGAGCAATGGAAAATAGATGATCTAGCATCTGCCCCTAGAAGGCAGGCTTATTGATATAGATAATATATCCAAGCAAAATATAATGCCCAAAACTATAGAGAGAGCCCTAGAGGCACACAAAACATGTCGGGAAAACAGCGGCTTCTTGCAGAAATGTCTCTAGACTGTGAACTAAGCTACGGCCCCATGCCGCCCGGGGAGGGAAAAGGTTTTTGTCCCTTGGCCTTTCCTTTCGGCAATGGCGGCAGAGCAATATTTCAGAGCCCATTGAACACAGGTATGAGTTTGCAGTGACGGAGCGCGTGGGAAATCTTGGGATGGGGGGGCGGTACCGGCGCTACTCTCCGCTCAGACGAGACCCCAAGTGACTGCCCACAAACGGCTCCTCCGCTCCTGAATGGCCATGATCCCAGAGGCACACAAACCAATTTCAGAACCCAGCGGCTTCTGGCAGAAATCACTCTGGACTTAATTACTAAAATACCAGAAATCCAAAATCATATATTCTTCATTACCAGCAATAGAAAACAAATGATCAAATGATGCCTTTTTGGCAGGTCTGATTGTTGGGGGAAAATTCCAAATAATAATAGTGGGTTTTCTGTCCAAACATTGAATGTAATCAAAGTAAAGTGAAAATCATCTGCCACACAGGCAGGGTGTGGGATGGGATGAGGGGGTATACTGGGGTTCTTGGTGGTGGAACGTGTGCACTGGTGAAGGGATGGGTGTTTGATCATCGTATGACTGAGACTTAAACGTGAAAGCTTTGTAACTGTTCTCATGGTGATTCAATAAAAAAATTTTAAAAAAAGAAAGAAATAATAGTGACTGGCAATCATTCTCCAATGCTTATAGACCATTGAATGATGTAAAAATTCTGCCAAAGCTTTGTAGTTTAAATCCTCTCCCCCAATAAGATGTACATGAAAAACTCTTCAAGAGAACAAAATGGCAAGTTAAATCAAAGAATTCTGCCATTATTATTTTTGTATAAATAATGATTTAGACTGCATCATAGGTCTAAAGAAATTTAATTTCATCATAAGAAATCCATGTTTTTTTTTTAAAAAATTAACCAAAATTTTAATGACTTAGGCACCCAAATTGAAATTTCTGGAAAGACCATTTGCAAAATAGTATGGGCACTCCTCAGAACACTAAAAATTAAGCTTCCATATGACCCAGCAATTCTACTTCTGGGCATTTATCTGAAGGACCTCAAAACTTTTTTCAAAAAGACATTTTTGCTACTATGTTTGTTCATTAATCCTAGCCAAAATCTAGACACAGCCAAATGTTTATATAAATAAATTGTAGTCAAAAAAAGGTTTCCTTAGTAGAAAGTGCATAAGGATTAATTGTATCACCCCGGAGCCATGAGACCTTGTATAAGATTACTAACATGTTGTTACAGGTTGAGTCATTTTAGAGAATTATTCATAACAAGCAATACAAAATAAATTATTCTGGGCCTGATATTGGGGCAGGCTTGGGTGGTAGTTGGGAAAATTCAAAATAATGGTGGGAAGGTGTAATGGTGGTAGAATTGGTATTGGAATATTGAATGTAATAAATGATTGTGACGAACCTTATTAAAATTAAATAAAAAATTGTGCTCTACATACACAATGGAATATTACTCAGTTGTAAGAAAAGATGAACTTAAAAAATTTTTGTGAGAAGAAAATAAGGATGAAATTATGTAATTTGCTCTTGCCTTGCATGCAGCTGACCCACGTTTGGTCCCTGGCATTCTATATGGTCCCTCAAGCCCACCAGGAGTAATTCCTTAGTGCAGAGTCAGAATAAAGTCCTGGTCCAGTGAATGTGAACTTCAGTTTCTGAAATCCTAATTGTTCGTGTAGTGTTTCTTTTTATTCTGCAAAAAACCATCTCTTCTATTCTATTCCCTATTGCAACCTCTTTAAGAGTGCAGCTAATGTGATCAGTAGAAACAGCCTCAGAAACAGTGATGGAAAGATGTAATAGATTATCAGAGAATCTATACAATTTGGAAACTACTCTGTAGGTTCAGACTAAATAAAGATAACCTTTGTGGAAGTCACAGAGCAGAACAAGGTAAAAATAAAACACCTTTTAGTCTTCTTGCATTTAAACGAGTGATTCAGGTGTATTTATTCCAAAGCTTCTGCAATGGCCTTCCATTTATCTAAACCATTTATCTAAATCCTTGTATCCTGACTCCACTTCATCACCTTTGAATATTTTAATTAGCGGTAAAACAATTTCTAGCAAAGAATAGCTCGATAGCTGATGAATGAAGGATATACTCAGAAGAGGGCACTGAGTTAGAAGGAAGTGGTACAAAATCAAACTTAGGGGTATGAAATGGTGGATAAATGTAGCTGAACTGCAGAAAAATAACATTGGAGTCAAAACTATCAAAGAATATCAAGATGCAACGTGAGAAAGAAATTATTGACAGTAAGCAAAAAAAAAACCCTATGTTTTTGAAAAGTGGGATATGAGCTTAATGATAAAAATAGAACAATTAACTAAGAAAATAATAGTTTTGAACTTGAACTTAGTACACAATTGCCTGAATCTTCCTGAAGCAAAAATTAACAAAATTATAAAAGCTTTTCAAATCCTTGATCATGGTGGAAGAGTTAATATTGTTCTCAGTAAAAGGTGGATCAGGAAGACAAAATAAGTAAACATTATTTTAACATGGTTAACATGCTTTATCCTAATATAGACATAGAAATATTGATTCAAGTTATTTTAGAGAACTTAATGTATAGACATGAAATACACAGAATGCATGGAAGAGCCTGGCAAGCTCCCTGTGTCGTATTCGATATGCCAAATACAGTAACAATGAAAGGTCTCATTCCCCTGACCCTGAAAGAGCCTGTAATCATTGGGAAAGACGAGTAAGGAGAGGCTGCTAAAATCTCAGGGCTGGGACGAATGGAGACATTACTGGTGCCTGCTCAAGTAAATAGATGAACAACGGGATGACAGTGATACAGTGATACAGTGATTATTTTAGCCAGAATCTGTCAGGCTGAAGCGATAGGGCAGAGTTAAGGTACATGCCTTGCTCGTCTCCTGTGCCGCATAAGGACCCCTGGGCACCACCAGGAGTGATCCCTGAACACAGAGCAAGGAGGAAGGTCTGAGCACGGCCAGGTTCTACCCCTCCCCACCAAAAAAAGACAATCTGTCTCTGAGCGCCTCAAAGCTTGCCGGAAGGGAGGCGGCAGTGCAACTGTTCAGAATAATAGCAAGGTAATGGAGCGTAATGATCTTACTGCTTCGGGATACACTTCCAGCAACGTGAATTATTGGGCTGTATTCTAAGTTTAAAAGTGGGAACAGTGAAAGGATTCTATTTGAGTTGTGCTCCAAGGGCAAGGCAGGTTTATGTACATCCATTAAACTTTCTCTAGGTCATCTTACAGAAGTGTGTGTGTGTATGGTGTTTGTGTGTGTGTGTGTGTGTGTGTGTGTGTGTGGTGTGTGTGTGAGAGAGAGACAGAGGGAGAGACAGAGAGAGCAGAGAGAGGTAGAGAGAGAGATTCACTGGAGAGAGTTGAAATAGTTTGAATTTTAGAGAATTTATTCAGCCAGCTGTTTGAGCTGCTCCCCTCCTCCTCCCCCCGTAGAGGGGAAATTGATTTGCACGATTGTTTGCTCTCAGGCTCAAATGAAGTGTCCCATGCTGAGGTGGCCTCGGACTGAGGAGCTTCTCCCCCTGACAGCTGTCTGTTTGCAGATATGATTACTTTATCTGCGCAGCGCATTAGTATCTTCAGAAAACGTACCGGGAAAGCCACCGTTTCACCATTCCAAATCAATTACCGCCTTCTTAAACTAGCAGGGTTTTCATTTGTGGGCACTGAGGCAGCCTGTGGGAGGTATCGATTGGCGCCTAATGCCATGTGCTGCAGGAGAGAAAGATGGAAAGTATTTTCTGCTTAATGGCTCGGTAGTAAGTCGGTGGCAATGGCACGTAATGAGCCAAGACGGCTGCCTCCCAGGTCCGCTCCTTCCCTCCGCCTGCCGGCCACCAGCTGCCAATCTGCCCCCACTTTATTTATTTTTATAAAAATTTGGAGTTCATGGCTCAGTGCAGTGAAAGCCTTTGTTCCCGAAAGCGGGTCTCAGCTGCCCGGGTACAGCCTGCTGCCGAGGATGAGTAGCGACTGTCAGTTTATTTTATCTCAACCTTTTCATCATGCTGCTGAAACTCATCGGCTGAAACCACCCGAGACACCTGCGGATTCGGAGCCTGCCAGTCATTAGCCAGGGCAGCCGCTGCTCATCACAGAGCAAGTCCGGCAAGGGCTCCTGGAATGCAACGGGCTCCAACCCATGTTCCCCTGCCCCCAACACACACACACACACACACACACACACACACACACACACGCACACACCTCTGCTGGCCTAGGAAATCTGTCCCCCTTGTTTGCTTTTGAAGCTGAGTGGATGGGAGAGGAGCCCTTTGATGCAGAGCCAGCTAAGTCAGGGTACCTGGCTGGGGCTGAGGGCTGCGCGGGAGAATGTCGCAGGGACAGGGGATGCTGTCGAGGCAGGGGTGTGTGTATAGCACTGCTCTGGGGGAATGTGGTTCCTGCCACGGTCACGGGGAGACTGGGAAACACTTCACCAGGTGATTTCCCCATGTGAGTTTTGGAAAGGGGGTGCGTGAGTGCCTCATAAGTCGTGCTCAGCTATCCCTGCTGATGCTTCTTGGCCGACACGAGTGTGTCACGTGGGTTCAACCCGGTGCTGTTTGGGTACAGCAATGCTGGGGATCACCGGGGCAATTCCAGAGGCGCTCAGGGTCTCCAGGGCTACGCCAGAGACAGAGTGTGCTGGCCCCAGTGAAGACCGTTAGATTTGTCTCCCACGCTGGTCTCCTCCTTTGCTGAGTTTGCGTCTATGACCCAGAGATTCCTGAGATGGACCAGACACAGCAAAGACAACCCATGAACCCACAGTACAACCCGACCCCCACAATCCAGACTCTCCCATGAGCCTGGGACCTAAAGCCTGATAACTGGCACAGAATTGGCAGAATTTGGTAGGATGAGTCCCATGGTGCTGGACAACTGGCAACAAGGATGGGGTTGGCAAAGCCATGCAGGACTCCGGATGCATCTATGGCAAGTACCCCTTAAAAAAAAACACCAAAACAACAAAACTGGAAACCATATGGCTTCAGGAAAAATCATACAAAATATAAATGAAAATAAACAAGGGAGGGTCTTCAGAGATAGTTCAGAGTGCTGGATTACAGCAGCCCTTGTACGCATGAGACTCGGAGTCCTGGCACCATGTAGTTCCATGCCCAGCACTGCTGAGAGTGACCCCTGACTCATGAGCACTGCTGAGGAGCACTACCCAACCCCTACCAAAGAAGAGTGGTGGTTAAGGAATGGATTACAGAACAAAAATCCTTACCATACTTTATGTGTGAATTTATAAATATGTTTATCTACAATAACATTGCTAAGATGCTCTTTTTGGAGACCAACAAATGGGTTTACATATGTTAATGAAGTACAGATTCCTGAGAAGAAGTTAACTTTGCATTATCTCCTTAACATACTGGCAAACTTAAGAGCAGAGCACACCCTACACATGAGCACTGCTTGGTGAGCTTGTTGGAAGCAGAGACTAATGCCTCTTCAGCAGAGACTCTAACTCTCTGGAAGAGTTTTCTTTAAACTTACGCTTGTGGATCGTACCCTGCCTGCATACTGGTCCATGGACTGGCAATTACAATCAATGGGATCGGCAGTAGTTTCAACCCACTTCTTGAAGACTGTAGGTAAGGTCCTTAAATATGCCATTATAACATCCTCTACTTCCGCCAGCCATCAGGAAATTTTCAGATTCATCATCTTTGAGTTGTATTCTTGAGTAACTGTTGAAGACTTATTGCCAAGTTCCATCTTCCACAGGGAATCTTAAAGTATTTGTATCATAGTAGGAAAGTCAACCGGATACCTTGAGTCACCAAAGAACAATTCTAATTCCAATGTCATTTCTTTCTTCTTAAGACTCTTCTACTTAGGGTGCCAGAGAAATTGCTCAGTGATTGCGTGTATGCTTTGCATGCTGGAGGTCTGGGTATTTTTTCCCCAGCAGGGCATGGTCCCTGGAGCACCGCCTGAGAACTGAGCAGAGGTAAGTACCTCTGAGCTCTGCTGGGCGTATCCCTGAACAAATAAACAAGCAAGCAAGCACCCTTCTACTTAGAATTTCTTTAAAATCATTAGATATGAACTGGACTGGATTAAATTACATTAGAAAAATAGAATGTCTCACACATCAGGTGGGTGTCTTTTTTTTTTTTTTTTTGCTCTTTGGGTCACACTCGGCGATGCTCAGGGGTTACCCCTGGCTTTGCACTCAGGAATTATTCCTGGTGGTGCTCAGGGGACCACATGGGATACTGGGAATCCAACCTGGGTTGGCTGCATGCAAGGCAAACGCCCTACCCACTGTGCTATTGCTCCCGCCCCGGGTCGGTGTCTTTTTATCAGATTGTGTGTTCCATGTTACAAGGTTGAAAAAAGCTGGAGAGATAGAGCAGTGAGCAGGGTGCTTGTTTTGTGCTTGGCCAACCTGGTGCAGTCCTTGATCCAACATGGCTCCCTGAGCCCCGCCAAGAGTGATTCCTGAGTGCAGAGCCCCAAACTAAAACCAAACCAAACAAACCCCCAAACTATCTATCTGTTTATCTCTGCACCTAACTATGGGATTTAGTAAAAAGCCCCTCTTTGCTGTCTTCACCTGGAAGTCAAACTTATCTTTCTGAAAAACTAGAGCCTTGGTTGAGGCCCCAGTGCCAGTTTTTTTTGTTTGTTTGTTTATTTTCGGGTCACACCCAGTTGATGCTCAAGGTTTCCTGTGACTCTGTGCTCAGAGATCACTCCTGGTGGAACTCAGGGGACCATCTGGGGTGCTGAGGATTGAACCTGTGCTAGATGCATGCAAGGCAAGCATGCATTGTATTATCTATCTATCTAGCCATTGTATTATCTATCCAACCCCCACCTCCCCAAGGCCATTTTCCCATCTGGAATAAGCTTTAAAGCTATCTCCAGAACCGAAAGGTAAAGGAACTGTTCTACCCACAGCTTATTCTGCCCTCCTCAAACCATTCCCCTCCACCATATTGGTTTTCTTGCTTTGACTGGAATATACCCAGTTTTACCTAGAAGCATCTCCTAATCCATTTGAATTTCTGATTTCTCTGTCACTTTCTCTGCAAGCCATAATTCTTTCGAGAAACTCTTCGGAGCTTTGTTTATAGAACTGTTCTCCCCAAACCTAATTTCTGTTTATTTGCTTTAACATTTGTTTTCATTCATAGTGCTTCCTCATTGTTCGTAGAGGTCGCCCGTCAGCATCAACCTGTTTTCACATTTAAGAAACTCCTTATTTTATAAATTTAAGCGGAAAGCTGAAACTTGTTCTCACTGTGTCCACAAGCCAAATACTCACTTTCCCAGCTTCCCTTGCAGCTGGGAAGTTGTGTGAGCCACAATCTACCAATCCGCTGTACAGGTTAATACTCCACCCAAAACTACCATTGGTTAAACAGGGTGGTCAGCTTCCATTAGGCAGGATTCTACACTGTCAACAGTTCTTTATAGTTTTCAAGATAAGAAATGGACCTGCTAGTGTTTATGTTTAACTTTTCTTCTGAACAATTCTTGCTGCTGTATTAATATAACTTTAGTATATGTAAACCTATAAGATATGTAGAATGTAGTATATGTAACCTGTCACATGCATTATCTCTCTTGTCAAGTTTGTATGTTTATGTAACCATAATTATTGAATGATAATTTCAATAATTCATATTTGCTAATATGAATTATTTTATTCATAATTACTTAAAACTAAAATTTTAGTATATGGCTTGATCTTTCTAGTAATTTTAAATCCATGTGCCAAAGACAGCAAAGAATAGAGCCTCAAAAAAAGAGAAATGGATTTGTTTGGTTATAGGAATCCAGCAGATTTTTTTTTTGTGAATTGATTTTGTAGCCTGCACACTGCTGTAATAGTTTACTATTCTAAAAGTTTTTTCTCACTGGAAACTTAGGGTTCGCTACATAGATTGGTATGGACTAAGAAATATACTCACTAGAAATTGGATATGTTGAAGATAAATTCTTATGTTAGATATTGAAAGTGACAGCATTGTACATAATTATCTATGTAATTACACTTGCACATGCAAAAAAGTTTTAGCCAGAAATGCCTAATGACATTTGCATAGTTAAATGAGAAACACCTGGGAAGCCTGCATGGCATGGTCATCTTTTTAAGCAGCCACTTAGATTTTCAACATAAGGAGTCATATAATTGTGTGCCTAGACTTAGTAGATTCATGTAAGTAATTATAAATTATTAAAAACCCAAACATGTAATTTTTTGTTCTCTACTTCCTGCCAATCAATTACTAAAGAATTCATTGCTCATATTTCTCATAAAATTCTCAAAAAGATGACAAAGGAGGGCCCTGGGTGAAGTTGAGTGAATACCTGAATTTATTCAGATACGAGATATTTAACCTAGCACTTTGGACATCATTGTTTTAGAAAATATTCTCTGGACAAATCACACAATGAAATATGTTTACCTGTTCCTTTTGAGATTAAAAATTTTATTTGAGGCACCACATATTAAATCTGTTAATGGTGGGGTTTCATGCATATAATATTTCAACACCACACGCACTATGAGAATATTTACTTCCTTCCACCATTAGTTTCATTCATTTATGTTGCATTCAACTTGAATGAATTGTTATTCTGTTGTTATTCTATTTGAGTGAATTATTTTCTAAATTTTAATTTTTTATTTCAATTGATACTTAAAGTTTGAGCATAATAGCTTCCTCCTTTATAGTTGAATTCCCTTGTTTCCCCTTCAAAATCCTGCCAGTGTGTGGTGGTCAAAAATTTGGTACAAATAAATCTGTACCATGAAAATATTAGCCTACATAGTCTTATCATAGTCATTTTGATATAAAGACTCTTGGTTTTTTTTCACCAATCATCTACTTGATGGCTGAAGCTAAAGTTTCATGTAATTTCTAATTTATCCATTGTTATTTTTCTGAGGGGCTGGAGCGATAGCACAGTGGTTGGCGTTCGCCTTTCACTTGGCCGACCCGAGTTCAATTCTTCTGCCCCTCTCGGAGAGCCCGGCAAGCTACTGAGAGTATCAAGCCCGAGTGGCAGAGCCTGGCAAGCTACCCGTGCTTATTGGATATGCCAAAGCCAGTAAAAATGAGTCTCTCAATGAGACGTTACTGGTGCCTGCTCAAACAAATCGATGAGCAACAGGATGACAGTGATAGTGACGGTGATTTTTCTGAGATACAATGTGCATAATAGAGGAAACCGTGTCTTTTTCCAGGAACTTATCCAATCACTATGTCTGGAAGACTTCTGATGTTTTAGAGCTGAAGCTCCTTTGATAAGAATGTAGAATAAACTTTATGGGATGTAATAGACTGAAACAAAGAGTCTGAACTCACTGATTATAAAGTTAAGCAGTAACTTCCTCATTGACCAGAAATCATAAATATAATCCCTTTGAAGCATAGCATTTGCCAGAGAGCTCTCTTGTTTTCCCTATTGATTTGACAAAATTCAACTTTGTGTATCTCAGGGGCATGATAAAAGAAAATTATTCACCTATGTTTTTTAATGTTAGGATGAAAGGAGAGGAATCAAAACTTTGAATCCACTGTAGCCTTCAAGGATTTGGGATAGTGAAAATTGGTGAGTATCTTTAACTTTTATTTCATGCTGACAATAGTTGGAGGATTGAGATAGTAAATATGTTTGGGTACATTTGTAAGGATTCGAAAGATTCACTTACAGAAGCTCAGGTTGCTGGTCTGCATGAATGGGCATTGATATCAAGAAAAAGCCTAATATTTCTGCAAATTGGCCTTGTGGCTCAGTATTCCTTATACTGAGAACATTTTACCCACATCAGGCAGTAAACATCATTGTCTAGAAGTGAAATATATATTCATGCTTTAGTTTAATTGACTTCTACATTATTACCATCAGCAGAGTCTCTTGCTCCCACGCCTGGCTGTCTTCATTGGTGCCCCTTGGAGGGGTTGGATTGAGTTTCTCTCCCCACCCCTAGCAGAGCCCCCACAGCTGAAGACCTCTGGAACCCAGCCACAGCCATGCTCAAGGACCCTCTCCACACGTTTGGATGAACGAGCCTCACACATGAAGTAACCAGCAGAGGAACCCAGGTGTGTGGGATCCAGGGCTGAGATCTCCAAGCCTGCTCTGATTGGGACTGGGCCTCTTCCACCCAGATCCCCCATTTTCCAGGAGCTAGACAGTTACACCTAGAAACTGCTCCCAGCGCCATGTAATCCCATCAACAGCCAACATCCAGAGACTATAAAACCAAGATCCCGGTTTTATAGACATCTTATAGCCTACTTCTCCCTCTCAGACAACCTGGCAAGCTACCGAGAGTTTCCTGCCCACATGGGAGAGCCTGGCAAACTTCCCATGGTGTATTCATATGCCCAAACCAGTAACAATGATGTGTTCTCATTCCCCTGACCCTGAAAGAGCCTCCAATGAGGCACCATTGGGAAGGGTGAGTAAAGAGAGGCTTCTAAAATCTCAGGGCTAGGACAAATGGAGATGTTACTGAGACCACTCAAGAAAATTGATGATCAACGGGACGACGATGATGATGATACATGAATATAAGTGTATACATATCTCTAAGGGTTATTATTCAAGTTATTCATCAAAACAAGGCATTATAAACCATTTCTAATTTCAAAAGAATATCTGTCATGAAAAGTTTTACTATTCTATCAATGATGGTAAAAAGTCAAGATTATAAAAAACATTCATCCTTGTATGAGAGTTGAGAATACAAGGAGGTTTGGGGTCAAAACGATAGCTCAACAGCTGAGCATTTGCTTTTTGCAGACAGGAGGCCTGGGCTTGATCCCTGGCACCAAACGGTTTTCCCAAGCACCTCTAGGAATGATCCCCAAGCACAGAGCTGGGAGTAGTTCCTGGCACTATTGTGTGTGACTCTAACTATCCCTCCCCACAGAATACAGGGAGGCCCACGTAAAGGAATTTAAAGTGAATTCTGGGAATATATGTATCATGTTTTGATTGATGATGTGTTTTACAAAAATAAAGACACATATGAAAATACCAAGGTGAGGTTATGAGAAAGGAAAAATCCTTCACAATCTCCTGTTATCAAGGAAAACTTGGAAAGACTTAGAAGACAGTAAAATGTGTACCTTCAATATGTTCATGCATTATATATATTCATGGTACAAATAAATATACCATGTCACTTTTTTTCTAGAAAAAAACATATAACTCAAAAATCACTAGAATTGTCCTAATAAAACCTCCCCTAAAAAAGATTGAGTACCGGAGCTGGAGTGATAGCACAGCAGGTAGTGTGTTTTGCCTTGCACACGGCCAACCTGGGTTTGATTCCCAGCATCCCATATGGTCCTCCAGCACGACCAGGAGGAGTAATTCCTGAGTGCAGAGCCAGGAGTAACCCCTGTGCATCACTGGGTGTGACCCAAAAAGCAAAAAAAAAAAAAAGAAAGACTAGAGAGGGTTAGCAAGGTAACCCAAATAATAGAGTACAAACCTAGCATGTTTCAGACCTTGTATTTGATGGGTATAAGTGTGGTCCCCATAAAAAATGTGAACCATGACAATAGATTTTTCTAGAACTTCAAAACTGAGTGTTTTCCTGGTACCATTCCAGCATTTTCTCTAATTTTCCTATGGCTTAACTAACTTTTCATCTGCTTTTCAACCTGGTAAATAGCAGTATTTGCAATAAAATTAATTGCAATAAGTAAATTGCAAAATTGCAAAAAAGTCAGCTTAGAGAAACTCAGTTTTTTCTTGGAGATGGCGGAGTTCATTGTACATTGGAAAATTAAAACTGGTAACACCATCAGCTACCAAGGATTGTGAGCAGAATCTAAAAGAAGTGTAGTTTTTTGTTTGAGCAATCAAGAATTCTCTTTTATTGAACCAGGGCAGCAGATAGAGAAGGAGACTCTCAGAGGGGGAAAAGGGAGACGGAAAAAAAAAAGATCTTTCAACCCCTGGGATCCAGAGGTACTTATTATTTACCAATGAAGTGAGCATCCATTTTCTGAAGAAATGCTTGATTCCTAAGGAAGCAAACTTGTCTTGCGTGTTGTAGAAAATACATAAAGATGTAAAATTATATTGGAATGAAGGAATTTGAAAATAAGCCTGTAAATTCACCTACTTTAACTAAAAACCAGTTTTGATTAGTCTTGCTCAGATTTTTTTTTTAGTTAAAAAAAAATCCGTCACAGATACCAGTGAAGCCTTTAAGCTCTTTTGTGAAATGCATTAGAAGGACACTGAGGCAACCCATCAAAATTTAAATAAGATCAGCAGAAAAGATGCAACTCTCAGGCTTTAGGAGAGTTGCATAGAATAAAGAAAGGAGATTATTTTAAAATATCATTTTCCATTTGTTTGTCATGATCAGAAAAGGAAAATAAAAATTAATTGGATTTAAGAGACTTTGCCTCTTTAAAAAACAGAGACAGCCAGACCTTTAAACTATACCCTGGAGATTCAAATACACAATTGTTCGATTGTTACCCTGCCTGCGAGAGCAGCAGCTGTAGACTCTCCTTTGCAAAGCCGTAGTGACTCTTACCCTAAGCCTCAACTAGCCACAGAGCCTCCCTGAGCTGGCTGGGCCTGAGAACTTCCAGGCAGGCAGCAGTAGCTGGCAAGCACTTGCAACTTCTACCTCCTGGAGCGAGGGGTACCAAAACCTCTAATAATTCTATGCTTTTCTGAAGAGAGGAGAAAGATGACAGCTTCATTAGGCTCTTTAAAGGGATAGCAAGCTGTCATTTCAAAATTCTGATAGACATTTTTTTCCCCTTTAAGAAAAGAACCTCTGAAGGCAGATTTAAACTGAGGGGGTAAAAAAAAGTAAGTTTTGCAATTAAAGAATAGCTCAGAGAAGCTGAATTGGAAGGCAGATTTCTAGATCTGAGAAGCAGTGTGTTGGCTTCATTATGCCAGATTAGCTTGCCCCTGGATGATTTCACTGCTTGGATGGTTTCAATTATGCTATATTACAACTGTCCAGGGTCTTGGCTGTAGATAATATTCTGACATTAAGTGGAAAAGCAAAATTTCCTAATTGCTCTTACTAGGCTCAGTTCTGGTGTGAATCCGTGTGGCGGGAATCCGTTCAATCAGACTGATGTCCTTCCCACAATGGTCATGACTCTGATTCTCTGGAGGAACTGCACTAATTCCAGAAGCAGTGAGTTTGGGAGGAGGGATAAGTCAACTGAGAGCACAAGACAGCCTAGAACATTTGGGGACGCCAGATTCTGAGACGGTGCCTGATACTTACAAAAGGGAGAACGCAGACTGGGTGACTGAGCAAACAGACCACAGTGCAGTTAGGCCTTGAGCACTACCGTCACCAGGCACGGTCCTTTCTGCTGGACCACAGTGACCACCACCATCGCCACTCTCTGGCTGATCCCATGGTAACTCTACTTGGCGTTTTGCTCTTCAGAGTGCATTTAGCTGCAAGTAATCACCACCCAAAATCCAACCCCCCAGATAGATCAGGAAATAGGAAATTTCTCCCAAGGATTGAAAGTGGTGGAGGTATTTATCAAGGTCCTTCGCTGAGCATGTAACGATCCCATGAAGGTCTGGAGTCCTTCTAAGTTTGCTTGCTGCCACCCTCTTCATTTCGGTACTTCTACAAGGGGGCCTCTATAGCCCCAAGCACCGCCAATTCACACATCATTTAAGGGCCTGAAAAGAGGATCTTCTCATCTGTGACTCTCTTTGGGAATGAAGCAAACTTCTAGGAGTTCCTTCAAAAAATTGTGCCACTCCTCTTCTTGGATTCCAATCACATGGCAAGAAAATGGTGTCCAAAGGACTAATTTATATTTGCAAACTATAAAACCAAAACTATTGCGGCTGGAGAAGGGAAAATTCTGCACCCAGGGACATGAGGTTGGCTATGGGGACAGGATTCTTTAAGAATGTAATAATTCGGGGCTGGAGCAATAGCACAGCGGGTAGGGCATTTGCCTTGCACGCGGCCGACCCAGGTTCAATTCCCAGGGTCCCATATGGTCCCCTGAGCACCGCCAGGGGTGATTCCTGAGTGCAGAGCCAGGAGTAACCCCTGTGCATTGCCAGGTGTGACCCAAAAAGCAAAAAAAAAAAAAAAGAGAGTGTAATAATTCTTTTGGGTTTTCTTATATTCAATGAGTAAAATAAAATTTAAAAGGATAAGCATTGGGTCAGAGAGGTAGTAGGGCAGGTAGGGCATGTGCCTTGCAAAGAGCCTATTCAGGTTCAATCCCTGGCAACACAAGGTGCCCAAGTACCACCAGGAGTGCTCCTGAGTGCAGAGCCTGAAGGGAAAAAGATACCAAAGCAGGGGCTATGGAATTAGCACAGTGTGTAGGATGTTTGCTTTGCACACTGCTGACACTCGTTAGATGCCCAGCATCCTGTTTAGTCCCCTCAGCACTGGCAGAAGTAATTCCTGAATGCAGAGTTCAGGAATAACCCCTGAGCATGAACTGGGTGTGGCCACCAAACCAAACCAAACCAAACAAAAAGCTGAAAAACTCCAGACGACAACAAAACAAAACCTACACCCAGACCATCTTGCAAACCAAGGTTGCCTCAATAAAAGGAAAAGAACTATCGATGATAGAGAAAATACCTCTGAAGAAAAAAAAATAAGCTATAGTCTGGAGAAACCGAAGTAAATTCAGAAGTCTCTAAGCTTTCCAAGTCATTCAATGTCTGTTGCTTCAAGTTTGAAAACTTGAAAACTTTTGTTTTCAATTAAAAAAATGTTCCCCTTCGAACATTGTTTTCCCGGTGACCAGGGGCTGTGCGCAGGCGCCCTGGCACTCACGCGCGTGGTTAAGGGCTTGCTGGGGAGCTCGCTCTCGTGGTGGTGCTCTCTCACACTTGGCCACTGTGTGTGTGTGTGTGTGTGTGTGTGTGTGTGTGTGTGTGTGTGTGTGTGTGTGTGTTAGGGTGCCAGCAGCAGTCATTAAAGGAGGGAGAGAGAAAGACATTCTTAACACCTAATCTGCAGAGGGATAAATGAAGATTTTTTTTTTTTTTTGCTTTTTAGGCCACACCCGGCGATGCACAGGGGTCACTCCTGGCTCTGTACTCAGGGATTACCCTTGGCTGAGCTCAGGGGACCATATGGCATGCTGGAAATCGAACCCGGGTTGTCCCTGTGCAACGCAAACACTCTCCCCGCTGAGCTATCACTCCAGCCCCAAATGAAGAGTTTTTTTGAGTGGAGCAAGGATACGCACCCGCAGTAAAAGCTATGGTTTGAGACATGTTTTGGAAGTATTTTAAAGTAGACTTTCACGTATCTCAAGCTAAAATGGTGTCTATGTAAACAAGCAAGTATGCTTAATAATGTCCTCGAGGCTTTATTTCCACATAGGGCAACTACCACAAAAAATATTAGGCAAATCAGTAATATGAGACTTTACTTCTCATTTGTACTTGAATCTGAAACATTATTATTTTTCATTTTTATAATATTGTAGCTCATCCTCGCACAGATTTCTATTCTTGGCAAAATGAATCAGTAAGAGGGTGTATTTTTACAGCATTCGGGAGAATTAAATCTCTATCACAGAATTAGCCTGCTTTTCTTCCATCTGAATAACATGAGATGTATCTTTTTCTCCTCTCCTGAGATAACAGTGGGTATGGTGTTTACTTTGCACACGGCGGACCCGAGTTTGATTTCTCCGCCCCTCTCGGAGAGCCCGGCAAGTTCCCCATGGCGTATTCGATATGCCCCAAACAGTAACAAGTCTCACAATGGAGACGTTACTGGTGCCCGATCGAGCAAATCTATGAACAATGGGAGGACAGTGCTACAGTGCTACTTAATTATTTATTGTTTTAGGGGCCACACCCAGCAGTGTGCAGGACTAAGTCTTGGCTCTGCGCTCAGGGGTCACTCCTGGTGATGCTAGGCGGTCAGTACGTGGTGATGGGGATCGACTGCTTCCTGCCAGGCCAGTCCCAGTACTACCTCTCGGACCCTCTCTAACGCCCTTCAGAACACACACCCTTACAAATACAGGGAGCTAATGTAAAAAATAGAAAACTGATAGCTTTATAAAGAGAAAAAAAAAAAAACACTTTCTTTGTGGCCAGTAACATGATTGCAAAAAGCAGATAGCTGTGTGGTTACAGTCAAAACTTTTTTTTTTTTTTAATTGAATCACCATGTGGAAAGTTACAAAGCTTTCAGGCTTAAGTCTCAGTTACACAATGCTCGAACACTCATCCCTTCACCAGTGCACATATTCCAACACCAAGAACCACAGTAAACCTCCCCCCCATCTCCCCAGCTCCCCAGCCCCCTACCCTGCCTGTGTAGCTGAGAAAGTAAAGTGAAATTTATCAGCTACAGTTAAAACTTTTCCTTTCCTTGTTTTCCCCCTTCCTGGGGAACTCAGGCCTGGGATGGGGTCAGGATCACCATGGTACTTGCTCTAGGGGTCAAGCTCAGGCCTAACACTTGCCCTGGGTACTCCCCAAGAGACTGACTTTTCTTCAGGGGCATTTTTCTCCCTGAAGATCTCAAACAGGTGTGTGTGATGGCCCTGGGGTTTGAACGTTCTGCCTCTGGGGTTTGAACTTGCTGCCTCTGTACTTTCCAGCAAGTGCTTTAAGCCACTGAATTATCTTTTGGGCCCTCTTTACTGCGTGTCACAAACAGAGGGATACTGCCAATCCCCTTAACACATAGTAATTCCCTTTGCACATCCTCTTAGCATCTACATAACTGGTGAAAAATACAAGGGAATGACTCATTAAATTGAACAAGTACTACCACCTTTTATGTCCTCCTTCAACACCAAAGGTGCAGTTTGTCACAACAAAAGTACACCCAACATTCATGTAGCAATGAATAAATTAAATTAAAATTACCAGAAAAGTGAAAGTCATTAATGGCTATACAAATCTTTACAACGGGAATGGATTATCCTCTAAGAATGATTCAGAAACTAATTAAAAATGTTACTTACCAACATGGAAACTGGGCATCGCATCACTTCTGTTCTCTTTCCATGAAAGCAGGCAATCAAGGCTGTTGTGATCTGCAGCTTCGATGTAATTAGTGACATTCAGCATCATCTTATGAGCTTTTGCTATTCCATAATGAACTTTGGTTTCATCCATCATAGAAGCATTTGTTAACTCTACTGTTGTTTTAAAAGCTTGCTGAAAATATTCTGTAGCTTTGTTGTATTCACCCTAAAAATGAAAGGTTAAAATAATTTTTCTTGTATTTATGATTCAATCAAGTTGAACTATATGAAATCTAAGTTTTTGCTTGCTTGTTTTCTGCAGTAACTTTAAAACGTCAGGATCATACAAACCTAAATAAAATAGGCTTCTCACTAGAACAAAAACAAAGCCCAGGAGAATCAACATTATATAATGATCAAGAGATTAATGAATCATGATGATATAACAGGTGATATTAACATCATCATCATCATCGTCATCATGCCTTTGAGCATCGATTTTCTTGTGGTGTATTCATATGCCAAAACCAGTAACAATGGGTCTCATTCCCCTGACCCTGAAAGAGCCTCCAATGCAGCATGGCTGGGAAGGATATTAACATACATGAACAAATTGAAACATTATCAAAATACAAAAGACAATGATAGACAGATATAAATGGAGACATTAGTAGTGACACAATGGTGTTAGAGGACTCACCCCACTTACATCAGTAGGTAAATCAACAGAAAATAAAAAAGTAAACAACAGCTTGAAGTCATGAATTAGACTAGATGGTTCAATAAGTATTTATGTAACATTCTACTCCCTGAAAGGTAGATTTTTGTTCATAATAGGTTCCTGTACATAAAACATTCCTGAAGATAGACCACATTTTGAAATACAAAATAAGGATTAACAAAGTAGCACTGCACTGTAGCACTTCGTCCCATTGTCCATCCATTTGCTTGAGTGGGCACCAGTAGCGTCTCCATTGTGAGACTTGTTACTGTTTTTGGCATATAGAATATGCCACAGGTAGCTTGCCAGGTTCTGACGATTAATAAAGCAATAGATTGAAAATATATTAAATATATATTCTCTGATCCCAGTGGTATAAAAGGAGAAATAAAAAGAAAGCTAAAAAAATACTAAGAGACTAAACAATATGCCATCAAATAAACTAATCATTCCTTAAGGAAATCTAAGGTAAAATTTTTAAAATGTCTTGAGACACTCAAAAATTAAGCCAAGAGCTTGAAGAACTTACTAGATTTGGCAAAAGCAGTCCTGTGAGGGAAGTTTGTAGCAATATTGGCTTATAGAAGAAAAAATTTAAAAAAATTTAATTTTGTACTAAATGAACCGGAAAAAGAAGTATGAGGGAAGTATATGGCAATACAGGCCTATATTAATAAATAAAAATTCAAATAAAAATTTAACTTCACACTTCAATGAACTAGACAAAGAATGAATTAATCCAAAAGTCAGAAGAAGGAAACAAATAATAAAAATTAAAGTGTAGTATCATGGAGTTGAGAGAAGGATAAAACCAATTTAACAAGAAGTTTCTGGCAAGGTAAAGGGGTGGGGGAATAGGCCTGACGTGACATTTTTGTTACACACAAGAACAAAACATGCAACATAGTCAGATGCCAGTAAGGAAGATTTATATGGTCACTTATTCAAACAGTTCACCCAACTAAATTTGCAAATGTAAATTTTAAATGGAGAGACCCTCTCTATTTTATCAAAATAACTTTTATTTGCTGAGGCAAACCATTTTGCCCTCACTTCAAAATACAAAACAGTGTTTATATGATAATAACACTACCTAATTAGAAAAAATAATTTGAACCAAAGGTGTTTACATTCCAATTAAGTAAATTATATGATTGGGAAACAATCCAAATATTGAAGATGAAAATAAACTTCTTAAAATTAGAGTTCATTATGCTAGAGATCAAAGTTACAGGACAAAAGTAATGAGCACCTGTAACTAGGCCAGAAGTATAAATATTTAATGATTGTTCAAGATATACTTCTAAAACTTTAAAATTTCTGTTTTAGCCAAGGGTCTTAGGAAAATTAAGAACCATAAATAAATGGGTATCTGAGTTTTCAGGATATTTATTATTATTATTATTATTATTATTATTATTATTATTATTACTATGTGGGGGCCAGCAGTGCTTAGGGTCTACCCATGCATCAGTGCCTGGGTGTCACTTCCGGTGGAAATGGGATAGAGCTCAGGCCCCTTTAAGCAAGGCATGCACTCCAGTCTGTGGAGTGTCTCTCTGTCCCTACGGGATTATATGTATTTGTATATACAATTTGGTTAAATTCTTTGTCCAACTATTCATTGGGCAGCTATCGTGTTGCCTGGCAGTGGGAGAATTCAGCAGTGAATAGCAAGTATTGCTAAGCCCGGCAACTTGCAGCTAGTGGTAATTACTAAAAGACTACAGCTGGCATTAAAATTGACTTCAAAAACACTCCCATCCCTAAAAAAGGAATTGTGTAATCAGGTAAGTCATTTTTCCACCAAATTCAGCCTGGTACTCATTTTAGATACACTTAAAACTTCCCCTGAACTGCAATGAATCTCAGTTTCTCCAGTTGAAAACATAGCTAAGGAAACGCAATATTAATTTTCCTCAGCTATGAGCATTATTTGGGGAGTGGGGTGGGGACCTACTAAAATGTTCAGTGCAGTTGGCTGGGGTTCTCTACAGCGCCTGAGGATGCATGCTGCTCAGCTCCTGCAGTGCTGGGCAGAGCCGGTCACCCACCCTGATGGCTCTGGGGGGGCCCCCAGACTCTGCCCAGCCATACTTGGAGGTCTACTGGTGCTGGCCACACATAAGTCACCTTAACTCCATACCTTCCCTCCAGCCCCTCGAATACGTGTATTTTTATACATACTGTTTTGCAATGAGAATTCATGTTGTATATTGTATTTTCACTTTTGTAAATTGCTAGAGTTTAATATCTGAGTTGAATATCTTCTTCAAAGTTCCTGCCCGAATTTCCACAGGTTACTTCTGTTATAAGGTAAGTCCTATCCTATGTTGTAAATTCAGAAGATTCTTGTAGTTAATCCAGAAAATCTTATATATGAATTTGAGAATAACTGAATATTTCTACTTCACAAATAAATCCTATTGGAAGTGACAACTTCATTTAATGTTACAAATAGCCCTGATTAGCATTTAGGGAACAATTTCAGGACAGGCTTTTGATGACATCATAGATCTAAAGCAGAATATAAATTGTGACATAGAGTTTTCATGCATTATTCTGAGTCTTACCAGATTCTTTTGTGTTGAAAATGTCATTATCCAATGAGCAAGCTCAAAGTAAATGGGATTTTTTTATAGTGTTAAGAAGAATAATTACTTATATATTCACCTACTATTTTAGTGTCGGAACTACCATTGTTTTAAATGTACATTTATCTCTGATTTTATTAGGAAATGACAAATATCATAAAAGGCTATACTTTGTCATTTTCACTAAAACATTCTCATTTGACCACTTAACATTAATTATATATTTTATATTAATAGTCCATCAAGAGATCACATCAGGAGGATGAGAAGCAGCTCACCTTCCAGGATTATATGGTAAAAGGTAAATGGATTAGGATAAAGAATATTTTAAAATCCATTAAGTCTAGGTAGGTCTGAATTATAACAATGGCCTATAATCCTATTTCCTAGAGTTTTTGCTAAGAATATAATTTGAATGCACTGCATGAATAACATGAAGCCAGGAAAGGTATGATGAGGACTCTCTGAAAAGAGCCTGAAAGATAGACTGACATGTGTCAGCGGGATTAATTTCAATAATTAATTTGAAAATTACACATTTTCAAAGTGCTATAACGTTGCACCAACGTGAACAGAAGTCTTAGAGAGCAATAGTGCAAGAATACTACTCTCCAGAGATATGAAATCCAGAGAATTCACATAATTTGTTAACCAGCCTCCAAGTCAGGTTCCCTTTTAAGCACTGGAATAAAGTAATGAATGAGGCATTACTTTATGAGGTAGTGGTCCCTTTTCTCACTAAGCTCTCATTCCTGCCCAATTAAATAAAAAGAACCTATGCTAAACAAGAAAGCAATAAGTGGTACGTGAGGAATTAAGATAATGTGAGTTGGTGGCTTTAAAATTTTATTATTATTATTATTATTATTATTATATTTTATATATGCTCATATCAGGACTGGGCCTTCTCCACCCAGATTCCCAGTTTTCCAGTAGCTTGGCAGTCACACTCACAAACTGCCCCTAGAGTCATGTAATCTCATCAACTCAACGACCAAGATCCAGAGACTACAAAACAAAGCTCCCAGAAGAGAGCGATGTAGAATCTCGCACAGCAGAACCTGGCAAGGTACCAGGCTTGGCATAATTGATATGCCAAAAACAGTAACTATAATGGGCCTCATTCCCCTGACCCTGAACACGACAGGGATGAAGGGAGATGTTACAGACACCCGCTCGAACAAATGGATGAACAATGGGATGACAGTGATACAGTGGTTATAATAATAATAATAATAATAATAATTATTATTATTATTATTATTATTATTGTAGCACTGTAGTACTGTAGCACTGTCATCCTGTTGTTCATCGATTTGCTTAATTGGACACCAGTAACGTCTCCATTGTGAGACTTGTTACTGCTTTTGGCATATCCAATATGCCACGAGTAGCTTGCCAGCTCTGCCATGTGGGGGGATACTCTCGGTAGCTTGCTGGGCTCTCCAAGAGGGATGGAGGAATCGAACCCAGGTTGGCTACGAGCAAGGCAAATACCCTACCCTCTGTGCTATCGCTCCAGCCCCATTATTATTATTATTATTATTATTATTATTATTATTATTATTATTATTTATTTTTTTGCTTTTTGGGTCACACCTGGCGATGCACAGGGGTTACTACTGGCTTTGCACTCAGGAATTACCCCTGGCCGTGCTCAGGGGACCCTATGGGATGCTGGGATTTGAACCCGGGTCGGCCTTGTGCAAGGCAAATGCCCTACCCGCTGTGCTATCTCTCCAACCCCATTATTATTATTATTAAATTTTTGGCCACACCCAGTAATGCTCAGGGGTTATTCCTGGTCCTGCACTCAGGGGACCATAGAGATGCCGAGGATTGATCATGGCTTGGTGGCAAGCAAGGCAGGTGTCCTAACCACCGTATTATCTCTTTGGCCCCAGGCTCTTATTTTATTTTTTTCTTTTAATTGAAAGCCACTCTGAAAACGTGAACTGGAATTGAGATGAGAAGAGTGAGAAGCCAGCTCACTGAAGTTCATGGTGGAGAACAGTCTATGGAAGGCATCGGTGAGGCAACGGCCGCCATCAAGGACAAATATTATTGGAGGAGCTCTATGAAATTCACTGTGCTAGGGTTGTAAGGAGGGCGCGACACATGATCAGAGGTGGGGTGTGGTGGTGGCATGTCATGTGGTTAGGGGAAGGATTTATGTTGCTATTTCCAGAAGAATGGAGAGGAAATGGAAGCATTTTCAAACAGGAGAAATGACGTGTTTTGACTTATGTTTCGAAAGGATCCCTTGGACCTCAGACAGAACTGGATGGAGGAGGAAGTGGAGAAATCGTCTCAGAGCTTACTGCAGTTAGTTCAAGTGTCACAGTGTCGTAACACAGTGTCATGAATGAGTGAGGTGACAGTAGCAAAAATGGAAGAGGACAGATTTGAGATCACTGGTGGTATGATTTTGTGCTCAGGGTTGGTTTCTGGATTGTTTGAGAAGTGGGAAGAGAAAAGGGTGAAAGATTGTTCAGTGTTTGGCTCATGCCACTAGGTTGTTGAGTAATGATACTTATTACTGTGGGAAAGACTTAGAAGGCATAGGTTAAGGGAAGGAAGAACCATGTTAAACTTGGATGTTTCTTAGGCATTCAGGTGGAGAGGCTAAGAAAGTAGTGGGTTTTCTAAGTCTAGAGACCCAACGAGAGGTCAAGGTGAAACATACAAATTTGGGAGTCAGCTTATGTATGGGATTTAAAGCCAAGGTTCTGGTTGAAGTCAAAGAGGGACTTCCATAAGCTGAGAAGCAAATGATGCTTTCTTTAGAAATAGCTGAATACTTGAATACTATATTGGTTATATGTTAAGTTGGTCACTGTCACTGTTATCCTGTTGCTCATCGATTTGTTCGAGCGGGCACCAGTAACGTCTCACATTGTGAGACTTATTGTTACTGTTTTTGGCATATCCAATATGCCATGGATAGCTTGCCAGGCTCTGCCGTGGGGGCGCATTACTCTCGGTAACTTGCTGGGCTCTCGAGAGGGGCGGAGGAATTGAACACGTGAAAGGTGAACGCCCTGCCGCTGTGCTATTTTAAGGGAAAGGCGATTGTAGTTGAGTTTCATTTGTAACAATACCTGTACTCACCTTTTCATTGTAGATCTCCCCAAGCATCACACTTGCTTTCACAATATCAAGGTTTTGAAAATTGTTTCTTGCAATTTTCAACAACTTTTTCAGGTATTTAATTGCTTCTGACATCTTTCCTTGGCTAGAATGAGTAAAATAAGAAATTACTGAAGCACCATCTTACTTAAAAGCTACAACAAAGAGAACAGGGATCTTATCTCTTCTGTGTTTCACTTTTAAAAGTGCAATATGATTACTAGGCTGATAAAATTTAAAGAATAAATATTGAGTGCTTAAAACATGGCTTGTCTTTGTGGGAGTTAAGTTCAAACTTAAGCCTTTAATTCCGAATGCATTGCTGGTGGGATTAAAATGGGAAAATTTTTTTAACAACTTGTAAGTTCATTAAAAATTTTAATAAAAAAAAATAAAAATAGGGGCTGGAGCAATAGCACAGCCTGTAGGGCGTTTTCCTTGCACACGGCCAACCCTGGTTCAATTTCCAGCATCCCATATGGTCCCCTGAGCACCTCCAGGGGTAATTCCTGAGTGCAGAGCCAGGAGTAACCCCTGTGCATCACCAGGTGTGACCCAAAAAGCAATAAATAAATAAATAAATAAATAAAATAAAATAAAAATAAAAATAAAAATTTCAACAGAGTCATCATAAGGTCTCTAACAATTTTACTAAGATTTTACCTGAAAAAAATTCATACAAAAATTTATAATGAACAAGAGTTCATACATGAATGTTCACTGAAGCATTAGATATATTCCTCATAGTATCTAAGAAGCAGAAACAATACAATTATCAACTGAACAGATTGGCAAAATAGAGTGACTAATACAAAAGAATATTATTCAGCCACATAAAGACAAAGTAGTGATGAACTACAATAGCATAAGAATTTGCTAAATGAAAGAAACCAGGCACAAAGGTTTGTATGTAACTCACTCACAGACTGTAATATGATTTCCTATACATAAAATACACTTAATGGGAATAGTCATAGAAATAGCAAGTACATGAGCAGTGAGGTAAGCTCGAGTGGCTGATAAGCAGGGGAGTTCCTTTGGGGTGGCAAAAATGAGATGAAATCAAACAAGTGGTGATGACTACTGTACAACTCTTAGGTACTGAAAACTATTGAGTAACTGGCCTTAAAACAGTTGAATTTACAGCTCAGTAAAGTTAAAAAAATAAAACATCTGGGCCAGAATGATGGTATAGCAGGTAGGGCATTTGCCTTGCATGCAGCCGACCCAGGTTCGATCCCCAGCATCCCATATGATCCCCTGAGCACTGCTAGGTGTATTCCCTGAGTGGAGAGCCAGGAGTAACCTCTAGCATTGCTGGGTGATGGAAGAAAAATATAAACAAAACATTTAAAACAATTTAAATTTTCCATATTCTTTTATAAGTGAAGGTAGTTCTTTGGAGGGAGGCATTTGTGATTCATGATACCTTCAGGAGGGATTAAAACAAATGTGATTTCCAAATATAAGGTATTCTGAAATTTCTCAAAGATGACTTCTAGGAAAAAGAAAGATCCTACAAGCTGGTAAGGCCTTGGCTTCCAGAAAACAGAAGATAAGCATCTGGCAAGTTATAAGAATCTCTGTAATCAAGAAATAATATTTTACTGAGATATGCCAGAGAGTTTTTTGAAGGCTGTTAAAACAATTCAAATTCCCAAAGCTTATCAAACCAAATGTAGCTATTTTCCCCCCTTTCATAAAGAATAGAGGGATATAAAAATGCATAAAATATTTCAGTGAGATATTCTGAAGGAATTACAAGTTCCATGAAATATTAAATAAAACTACCCCTTCTATATAGTGGACTAAGTTATCTCATTGGTTAATAAATTTGTTGTTGTTGCTGTTGTTTTTGGCCCACATCTGATGGTACTCAGTGGATACTCCTGCACTCAGGAGAAATATTTCTGATAAAAATATTCTAGAAAGTTTAACATTTTTTACAAAATGTAAAATTTTTGATGAGAAATTTCTAGGATTTATGCATTGTGGTTGGCAAGTAATGGGACTTGAATTGGTCTAAGTTCTTCATAATACTAATAAATTTCCATATTGATTTATTTAATTTTATGTAAAAATTAGTTACACAATTTTTTTACTTGTATCTATATCATTTGTGTACACCATACAATTATCACATATGGTGGGGGCATATGTGATGCTGGGGATGGACCCCAGTTTGTCCACAGACAAGGCAGTTGCCCTACCCCTTGCGCTATTGCTCTGGTTCCAATATTAACACTTTGGTTTTATCTTGGGGGCCATACCTGGCCATATTCAGGGGTTACTTCTAGATCTGCACCCAGGAGTCAATCCTATTGGTGCTTAGGAGACTACGTGGGATGCCAAGGACCAATCCTGGGTTGGCCACTGCAAAGCAAGAGACTCGCTGTGATATCTCTCTGGTTCCAAAATATTAACACTTCTAAATGCATAAGTTCACTTGCAAAAGGGAACTCATTTTCTTGGCTGAACATAAAGCAGGAAAATTTAACATTCACCCTAATATCAGAGCTAATAGAATTTGGCACAGAATCATTTTATTAAAGCATGTTACTCATAACTGACTAATGAGCTATATTATTACCATACGCAATGAGTAATTGAGAAAGAACTTATATGAATGGTAATATAGAAAATAATGTTTAATTTTGTTGTGACAAGAATTAGGAAAGTGGGTCCAGAGTGATAGTATAACACATAGGGTGCTATATGCTTGCCTTGCATGAGGCCAACCCAGATTTGATACCTGGCACCCCATCTGGTACCCTGAATACCACCAGGAGTGGTCCCTGACTGTGGAGCCAGGAATAAGTCCTGAGCACTGCTGAGTGTGGCCCCCAAACCAGAAAAACAAAACAGAATATGGAAAATTTCACATCAGAAATGACACCAGTAGATAGAATAAATAACTTCAGATAAAAAGCCAATTAAAACCTCCAACCCCATCAAAAAATGGGGAAAAGAAATGAGCAGAAACATCCTCAACAAAGAAATTCAAATGGCCAAAAGGCACATGAAAAAAGTGTTCTACATCAATAATTATCAGGGAGATGCAAATCAAAACAACTATGAGATATCATCTTACACCATAGAACTTGGCACACATCAAAAAGAACAAGAATAACCAGTGCTGGCACGGATGTGGGGAGAAGGACTCTCATCCACTGTTGGTGAGAATGCCAATTGATTCAGTCTTTTTGGCAAGCAACATGGGCATTTTTCCAAAAACTAGAAGTTGAGCTCCCATATGACCCAGTAATACCACTTCTGGGAATATATCCTGAGATGCAAACAAGCAAACAAACAAACAAAAAAAAACCAGTAGAAATGACATCTGCACTTGTATGTTTATTGCAGCACTGTTCACAATAGCTGGAATCTGAAAAAAAAAACCCAAATGCACGAGAAAAGATGATTGGTTAAAGAAACTTTGATACATTTACACAATGGAATACTATGCAGGTATTAGGAAACATGAAATCATAAAATTTGCATGTAAGTGAATGGACATGGACAGTATCATGCTAAGTGAAATTAGTCTGAAAGAGAGGAACAGACAAAGAAACTTTGGTACATCTATACAGTGGAATAGTATGCAGCTGTTAGGAAAGATGAAATAATGAAATTTGCATATAAGTGATGAACATGGAAAGTATCATGCTAAGTGAAATTAGTCAGAAAGAGAGTGACAGACATAGAATGAATACACTCATTTGTGAAATATAGAGTAACATAATAGGAGACTAACACCTGAGGACAGTAGAGATAAGGGCCAAGAGGATTGCCCCACTGGCCTCACATGCTGGGGGAAAAGGCAATTGGGATAGAGAGGGACCACTAAGAAAATGAGAGTTGGAGGGATTGCTTGGGATGGGAGATGTGTGCTGACAGTAGACTAAGGATGGCCTCTTAGTATCTGTATTGCAAACCATAATGTCCCAAAGTAGAGAGAGACTAAGAAGGAATATACTTGCCACAGAGGCAGGGGGTGGGATGGGATAGGGGTGGGATGGGATAGGGTGGCGGGAGGGATACTGTAACATTGGTGGTGGAAAATGTGCACTGGTGGAGGGATGGGTGCTTGATCATTGTATGACTGGAACTTAATCATGAAAGTTTATAACTGGATCTCATGGTGATTCAATAAAAAAGCCAATTAAACACATTTAATGATTTATAAAATAACCCCAAGAGTGGTATCTGCATTGCTAGGTTTACTATGAGGCTTTACAAACAGTTTGTTTATACTACCAAATAGAATGAGGTGAAAACAAGGGGAAGAGTTAACTCAAACTAGAACTCATGTTCAACTTAGAAAAAATCTCAGACTGCCTCTGAATGCTGTGGCTACAATAAAATATTTTGGTCTATATGCTATTTTTCTCTGACCTGTATGAAAATAAACAGCAAGAACTCTTGCCTCACAACTTTATAATATAAATCTTTTATTGTACTATTTCAGAGAACTAAGCCATAGCACAGCAGTAGGGCATTCGCCTTGCATGCGACTAACCTGGATTTGATTCCTCTGCCCCACTCGGAGAGCCCGGCAAGCTACCAAAAGTATCTCACCCGCATGGCAGAGCCTGGCAAGCTACCTGTGGCGTATTTAACATGCCAAAATCAGTAACAAACACGTCTCACAGTGGCGATGTTACTGGTGCCCGCTCAAGCAAATCGATAAGCAACGGGATGACAGTGACGGTGACAAATTTCTTTAGTTGTATGGCATTTGAAATACACCTTCAAAAGGTTTGTAAAGGTGAACAGCAGATTGCTCTTTTTTGCTTGTTTTGTGTTTCTTACCACACCCAGCAGTGTTCAGAGGCTACCCATGGCTTCGTGGTTGGGGTTTGCTTCTAGCAGTATCCTGAGGACTATATGACACAGGGGATCGAATCTGGTCCTCCTTCACGCAAAGCAAGTGCTCCACCCTTTTGCACTCTCTCTCTGGCCCAAGAGAAGTTTCACATCTCGCAACTTTTCCTCATTAGTAAAATCTTGGTGTCATATTAAAGTTATCTATACAAATGTATTGTATACATTGGTACAAAACTCAGGAAGACAAACTGTTTTGAGTTTGTCTATTTGAGTCCTTGGAATATACTAGGAAATCGTATATTTTTTTCATGTAGGAATGGTTGTAAATTTGAGAGGAGAAACGCCTTTGCCTGTTGAACTTCCAAGTAAATCAGGAGAAGTTTTGTGTACCTGACTTTAAACTGCTCTCTTCTGGATATTAGTAATAATAAGAGCATCTATTTATTTTACTTTACTAACAGCTTTGAGACACTATCAAATGTTTAGAATATGCTGGCTGCTGGGAAATATAGCTTCTGGTCTTATAGGACTTTATTATAAGTCAAATTGGAGAGATAAATAAATAAATCTGTGATTGCTAGTAGAAATGAACTGCCCATAGTACTTGAAGCCTCGAGCACAATCATTTGAATATCTTCACAAGAGCAAGTGTGTTCTTGGGGGTGTATTTGTCTTAAAAGGCCGTCAAGAGAATTGAAGTCAAGTCTAAAATACAACGGGGATCCCAAAGCGCCTATATAAATTTGAAAAAATCATTATATATTATAGAAGAAATCATTGAATTTTGAACCACATAAAATGTTTAAAGTTATTTAGAGATTCACAGGCTCTTTGGTAAACATTTCTGTTAAGAATCTTTTATCCTGCAAAGGATTAAATGCACCATAACTTGCACACAGTCACTCCGCACACATGGAGACCTGCTGTTTATCAGGCGCTAGAGTCAAAGGACTAGCATTTCATTTCCGGGGAGGCTCATTTACATATCAAATACTATCAAAAGCACATCCCTTGCTGCCTTTTAATTGGTGAAAGACTCCTATGCATATCAGACATAGAATGGAAACAATGCATCCTCAACTTTGTGAATATTGTTTTTTATGACCTGTTCTCACTTGAACATACGAAACGATCGAAATCATCTTTCAGGGACTAGTGGGAGAGTACAGTGGGTAAGGATCTCACTTTGCATGCAGCTGAGCTAGGTTTGATCCCCAGCACCACATAAGGTCTGAGCCACCCCCAGGAGTAATCCCTGAACAGAGAACCCTGTGTATAGTTGAGTGTGACCTCCAAAAACAAAAAAAAAATCGAAAATCATCTTCCACATTTAGGCAATGTTCTAGAAAAATTGAAATTGTTTAAGAAATATTTCAAATGATAAGGTGGCCGACCCGGGTTTGATTCCTCTGTCTCTCTCGAAGAGCCAGGCAAGCTACCGAGAGTATCCCACCTGCACAGCAGAGCCTGGCAAGCTTCCTCTTGGCGTATTTGATATGCCAAAAACAGTAACAAGAGGTCTCACAATGGAGATGTTACTGGTGCCCGCTAGAGCAAACCGGTGAACAACAGGATGACAGTGCTACAGTGCAGTTCATATTAAATATCGAAGAAAAGTGAGAATTAATAAGAATAAAATGGTTTATCAATTTTTGTTAATTCTCAAACTTTTTTTTGACTGTGATACCCCCCAATTTTTTTTGATAAAATAGAAAAAAAAAGGTCTATAATTCTTTGCAGATACCATTAAAATCTTAAGGGAAAATTATTCTTTTTCTAAAGCAAAAATGTTAACACAGAAACTTATTCGTGTTCATATTTCTAAAATCTGATCTGTTGTTGGTGGAAGTGTGTGTTGGATCAGGCTTGGCTGAATAAGAAAATATGAAGACAATCAAAAAGCCGCATGAAGCGGAATGAGTGAGAAATGCAAGAAAGTATAAGTAGGACTATTGTGGGGTAAACTGAGTTGCCGTTCTCCCAAAAGAGCAATAGATCTCTAGATCATCCACAATCATATAGAACTTGCTGTAGCAAATAATGCTAGATTAAAAGTTCTTCTATGGAAAGAAATATGGTAGCAAATTTACTGGGAAATAAAGTGAAATCTCAAGAAATCTAAAAAAAAAGTTCTTCTATGGTAAAATTATACATCCCCCTCAATAAATGTCCAGTTATAAACCAGCCAAGTGGTACTATAGATAAACACCATTTGTTACTTATAGGATTTTCAAATTTAAATGTATGAAGCCAGTCTTTCTTTAGAAGGCAAAGAATCAAACGCTTCCTTACAGAAAAACTACAGCTTATTTGTATAAGTTAAAGGACAAGGTTAAAATGTTAGACAAATATTAATTCCAGTTTCCTATATGCAGTGCACAGGTGCAAGTGAAACAGCCTATAATATGATATAATCATTAAATTCATTCAACCAGACCTTAGAGAGTTAAAAACATATATTCTGAGGAACAGGACTCCGCGGTCCAAAGGATGAGAATGAAACAGTGCAGAATATTTGTGTATCAAGGTGATTCCAGTTCCCAACTGGGAACGCAGGACTGTTAACACCCATATCCCCTGACAACTGTCCAATTATGTATATCACACTTGGCCTACTGTTTGCAGTAGAAGTAATCAATGAAGGATGTGGTTGAGTGAACATAGATTTTGGTTGAACCAATGCATGAAAACTTAATCATTTACTCAGAGAGAAGAAATCAAATAGAGCAGCCATGAAGCAGTCGCCAAGGGGTTTGTGGATTGTGCCACCAACTTTGTGGACCACAGATGAAAGTAATAAGGCAAATGGAATCAGTGACAGGAGAAAATGTAAAAAAAAAAAAAAGCCATTCCTAATTTCATGAATTAATCGGAATGTTTTTGATGTATGGGGGGGGTGTCATTTTTAGGACATTTCGCATCAAAGCTTAGATATGCTATTTTGAGGAATATATGAAAATTACCAGAGCATGTCTTTTCTTTCAAGCAAGAAGAAATTAATTTTCAGCTATAACAGAAAGGTAATTTTCACACTTGAAACTTTGTACTGATTGATTTAAAGATCTCCGCTGTGGAAAGTTTTCTCAGAAATTATTTAAACCAAGTTTGCAAGAAAATTTACAAGTGCGATGGAATAAACCCAGAGATAGACTAGTTATCCCATTATGTTTTGAGGGATTCTCTTTTTTGTCATTTTCTAGATTCTTTTTATAATGTCATCCTCGTTAATTGGAGAATTGGGACAGTAAATAAGTTATGAGAATGAGAACTAAAATTGTCAGAAGAAAAATCGGGAATTATTTCCCCCTTTTCCAATTTACTCTCATTGTGTTAATATTAAAGTAATATTTGCTTGGTTGTTCCTCCACTCATACTCTATTTTGTTTATGAATCACAGATCTGGCTTTTATTGCTTTCTTCTAGGCAATTGTTATCCTTTTAGAACATTGACTCTTATTTGTCACCAGCATTCCGAAAGGAATCTATGAGTGCTTATTTTCTGTCACACTGCTTAAGTCTTTGTGCAATTAACACCATCCAGACCAACTGGCAAAAATAACAAACCGATTATTATTTCACTAGTAAAAATGTTATTGACATGAGTATAAAGTTCACTGTTAAAACATTTATCAATCATTCTAACTCCAGACCTGGTTCTAGTACTATCAAATGGGTAATTTGGTGTTACCTAGTCCTCAGTCTTGAAGGAATGAGGCTTGATTTTCAAATGAAGTCTCAATAGACAGTCCTATAACCATGTTAGAGGCTTCCAGTCGTAACTGCTTATTCACCTTTCAGGCCTGCTCAGCTGATGACCCTAGACACACACTTATCCCAGGCCTGGATATCTATCTGCTTCCATTTTCCTTAAGCAGATAAAATATGTTTATAGGGCTAGGGCTACCATTAGCAAAAGTTGTGCAATTGCACAGGTTAGGAGAAAGATTTAGAGGCGGTGCTAAGCTTCCCACGCAGCTTGATTTATTTCTTAGCTGCAACTGCTATAATTTCCCCTGTTTCGGTTGTGCTCCATTCTTGCCAGTTGCTGCTAATCTGAGGAGAGTTTAAAACGATTGCAGGGATCTGCATCTATGTGGTGTCCGTGCACATGCCTGTGCAAGCACATCAGTACATGGATCAAAGAACACCACGCCTTTGAAAGCAAAACGAATGGCACTGAAAATGACCTCAAAGCGTTTTGGCAGCTAGTGAACTTCATCGGGTCTCTCGATCCTCGGGTTGTGCTATCTACCTCTGCAGAAGTTTTGTCTCTGAAGCAATTGCCATGATATTTGCATAAATAAGATATACCAAGACCTAGATTCCCCAGAGCTCCTTCTTTACTGCCACTACAGTACCAAATGGCGGTTGTAGATTGGATCGTTTCTGTGGCCTTGGGATGTTTCTGACTGCAAAACAAGCAGGAGTAAATCCTGAGCATCACTGGGTGTGCCTAAAAGCACTGTTATTGTCACGGTCATCCCATTGTTCATCGATTTGCTCCAGCGGGCACCAGTAACATCTCCATTCACCCAGCCCTGAGATTTTAGCAGCCTCTCCTTACTCGTCCTTCCAAATGGTGCCATATTGAAGGCTCATTCAGGGTCAGGGGAATAAGACCTATTATTGTTACCATATTTGGCATATCGAATACACCACAGGGAGCTTGCCAGGGTCTGCTGAAATATTCTTAAAACAAACGAACAAAAAAACAAAAATAAAATTTAAAAAATTTAAATTTCACATCTAAAGTACCAATGAAGCTGCCAATGCTATCAGTGAATTTGTATGGTCGACATGGATTTTTTTGGTCGTTGCTTTTTGGGGGCCTGGGGCTGGGGCTTGAGGGCCATTCCCAACAGTGCTTAGGGAGCGACTCGCACTTCTGAGCTAGGGGTAAATCTCAACAGTGCTCAAGGGATCATGCAGTGCAGGGACTGGAACCCGAGCAGGCATTCAGCCCTTTGGGCTCTCTCTGCAGCCCTAGACATAGATTTTTAATATTGTGCATATGGGATGCTGGGAATTGAACCGGGGTCAGCCACATGCAAGGCAAATACCCTACCTGCAGTACTATCACTCCACCTGAAATTTTAAATTATTATATGTGGATGTTGTTTCACTTGGCATAAAAATAAGATGGGACTAAATCTTCTTGTCCGTTATATGTTTGTGCAGGGGCAGGCTGATAGACTGATCAAAATTAGAGTTAGAATTGTCCTGATCACACCAGGATCGGGTTGGATTATACACAAGGAAAATCATCATTAACAAAATTATACATCACAGTTCTGCAATCACGAAAAAATGTTTAGAAATAGAATTTCCCCCATTCCTATCCAACACTCCCTACTTCACATGGTATCAAACACAGGGTATTCTTCTGTGCACCAAAACACAAATGCTACTTGAGCAAAGCTAAACCATTGCTGCCAATATTTACAGGATCATTGTCCGCCTCTCCCCTCACCATTTATGATATAGACCAGAAATTCAAATCCTAGAATAGAGTCTATAATAGTCCACATAATGCCCCATTTTTTTTTTTTTGCTTTTTGGGTCACACCCAGCGATGCTCAGGGGTTACTCCTGGCTTTGCACTCAGGAATTACTCCTGGCGGTGCTTGGGGGACCATATGCGATGCCCGGGATCGAACCCAGGTCGGCCGCGTGCAAGGCGAACGCCCTACCCGCTGTGCTATCGCTCCGGCCCCAATAATGCCCCATTTTAACAGCGAGGAAATAATTTCAAAGAAAACATCACGTAACCAGAAGTTGAAAAAAAACAATTATGAAGATCGCCATTGATTTGGAGTATTGGAACACTCGTCTTGTGATCTAGTGAGTGTTCAAACATCTCTTTCTAAAATAAAAAATTTTTGTTTTTTTGCTCTTTTGGGTCATACCTGGCGATGCACAGGGGCTACTCCTGGCTCTGCACTCAGGAATTACCCCTGGCGGTGCTCAGGGGACCATATGGGATGCTGCGAATAGAACCCGGGTTGGCCGCGTGCAAGGCAAACACCCTCCCCACTGTGCTATTGCTCCAGCCCCAAATAAAAATATTTTTTCCCTCCTTAGTTCCATATTTGGTAAAGATTTTTTCTGAACATTTTAAGGGCTGCATTTCTTTAATGACAGGCTTATGCTAGGATTTCTGCTAAAGCCAGCAAATAATTCAATTTTTTTCCCTATTAATATTGTGGGTAGTTTTTAAGCATAAAGGAATGTAATAATAATCAAGATGAACTTGACGAAAGGGCATTATCTGGTGTGCCCCAAAGACAGTAAACTGAAACTTTATGAATCTTTGAGCAATACTTGCTTCTTTCTGAATATTATTTGGAAAGTAAAAGTTTAAGGGATCACTGGTTTTCCATGGGTTAGTTGCCAATCTCCTTCTGGAGAAACCCTAATCTTCGTCACTTGCTTGCTTTACCCTTTTACTTGCTTCTGCTTCCTTGAGTAAATGTCAAGGCTCTATAAATACATCCATGTCCTAAGACCATTTTTTATGTGAGAACTGCTTTGCATTTGATTTGACATTTTGTAGCACACTTTTCATCTCATCACAATGGGCATTTCAATACTTAATTATTTAAAAATATTTAATGATTATTTTATTGACAATGATAAGCATAATGACAACGGTAATTATCTATACCGTTTACATCTTGGTAGGTATTTAACATTTTAAAATTTCTTTCAATAAACAATTTCACCATTTAAAATATTATTGTGTAACAGGTTCCAATCAGGCTACCATGGGAAGGAATCTGACTTTATCTGACCTATTGTTACTCTGATTCTAAAGATCAAAAACCTTTATCTAGGTTATAAGAGGAAGCCAGTCGAAGGTTTAATTTGGACAAAATTGGGACAACTTTTCTTATTCTTACTCTTTACTGAAATCACAGTGCTCCTATGTAATACAACGATAGAATAGAACACACAAAGGCCAAATACAATGAGTGTAGGGAAAACCAAGTGTTTTCCTTAGAAAAATTTGTATCCAAAAAAAGTATCCATCCCATTCATGAACACTGCTGATTTGGGGAAGGAGGGGGGGTGGAATATTGGTACTATTGTTTTTGCATCCAACTGTCTATCCAAAAAAGATAAGGAAAGATGTCTTAATGGAAGAAGCATGATTGACGCCTAAATGGAAACTTTCTTCAAAGAAGAAATCTGGAAAGATTATGGTGAGTCACAGTTACTGAAGCGAACTATATATTTCTGTGTTCTCTGCCTTTTTTTTTTTTAACCTGTGAGATGTGACCTGATTTTCTCCTGGTCTTCAAGGTCATCACAAAACTTACAGAAAATCAAAAACAAAATCATACCAAGGAGGAACGAGCCAAGAGGAGCTCGGGTCCCCATTTTACAATACCACATTGGTTTAAAATAACTTACGATGAAAGGGTCAGTTAAGAAGGGCACTACTTAAAATTTAAGCAGGCAGTAATGGAAAGCGACAGACCTCAAACAATTTCAGCCTGTCATGGCTGAGTGAATTCACAGTGACAGCACGGTGGGGATGGGGAGGTTACCTCTGTAGGACCTTGGCGATGGCTTCGTAGGCTCTGGTCAGGCCCACCTTATCCTGCAAGTACGTCGAGATACTACGGAAATTGTTCAGGGCCTATCGGGAAGAGAAGAGAGAGACAGATTAAACATCGAGCCCCGCCGGATGCACTGATGTTTCATTTCATAACAGAAAAGATGAAAATTAATCGTTGCTTTTAATGTCTCCATAAAATATTTTTTGGCTTATTAAAAATTCATGTTGGTTTGCTTTATTTTTATCTATAGTACAACTCATTTCGCAGCCATCTCTTTAAGCCAGGACAGTGAGGTCTTACTTTTGTAAAAATAATTCTTTTCCCACACTATCCAAAAAAAAAAAAAACCTTCCAATTTCTATGACTTAGGTGTGAATAAATAATTGAATGGCTTGCAACATTATTTTAAAATATGGCACTATTACCTAAGGTAATATAAAGCAGCTGATAATATTCTACTACGGTAGCTTAAATATCACTTTTCTTTCTATAAATAGCTGCTTGAAAAGCGTGAATTTAGGTGCCAGGCAATTTCTAAATCTATCATTTTATTAGCTGCATAGCTCACAGTTTGCACACATATTCAGTATACACTAAAACTATTTCTTACGAATGTATTTCATTACCAACAATCTCTTCAATAATCAAAAGATTACCACTGCCACCGTCAAACGTATGATCTTAATTTAATTTAACCCTGACATCATCTGTGTGGGGTAATTTTCCCTTTGATTTTTTTTCCCTTTTTAGTATCAGCAGGGGGAAAACACGTAATACAAAATCCCTCTCTTTTCTCTTCTCTCATTGTTACTTGACCCAGCCTATTACACACATGAGGACACAGGAACTCTCCGAAGACCTCTATGGAAATCCTTTTTGCACATTTTCTAAGACAGAATTAGTGAAAGACATTTGACTGTATTGGGGGGAGTTAGCCAGGGCGAGGGAGGATCAAGCTACCCCTATGGGCTGTTGCCAGGAGGAGGCGGCTCCAAGGGTCCCAGAGGGAGGGGGTCAGGAGACCAGGATTGGCCTCCCCCCTCACTATGCTCTATTCCTGGCAGGTGAAACCTTGGAGCATTTGGGTTTCATGTGGCTGACGAGGGACATCCTGACAGAATACCGATGTCACCTTACTGATATGTGCTGACTCATGTCTTCCATGCCCGCTACCCTTCAGAGTTCACAGTTTTGACACTTGTTTCTAAATCTCCTCGTGAGCCCTTTTAAAAACTTGAGACTATTCTTTGCACCCTCCCCAGCGTTGACTGACAGCATCTAGAGTGAGTCCGATAGGACTTGACATTGGTCTTGGGCTACACTAGGTGGTGTTCAGGGGCTACTCCTGGCTGAGTGCTCAGGGGTTATTTCTCATGGTGTTTAAGGGACCATGCAATGCCTGAGTGCCTTGGGAAAAGATCCTGAAATAACTTGGCACTTGGCCTCTTCCCTTCTGGAACTCTTACTCTCTTACCTTATGTGTTTGCTTCATGACACCAACCCCCAGGGAAATTGCCTCAGCTCTATGATAGATGAACAATAGTTGATTAAATGAATTCATACTTAGAGATAAATGACTCAGAGATCATTGACTCTGCCAGAAGAAGTTGCAGTTTTTAAAAAGAGAATGCAGGGGCCAGAGCAATTGTAAAGCGGGTAGGGCAATTTGCCATGCACGCAGCCAACCTGGGTTCCATCTCTGGTGTCTCAGATGGTCCTTGAGCCTGCCAGGCAAGATCCCTGAGTGCAGAGCCACGAGTAAACTCTGAGCATCACTGAGTGTGGCCCCAAAACAAAGTAAGTAAATAAGAAAGAGGATGCTTGCTAGCCTGAATCACTTTCTGTGTGGTGTTTTATATTATTTGGCAAAGTGAAATGAAGTAATTCCAGGTAATGTGTGTAGCAGGCTAAATTGGAGCAAATATGATCTTTAAAAGCTAGCCATGTTGACCAAGCATGATGACCTCTCAGTGTCTGTGTTGCAAGCTATAATGCCCAAAAGTAGAGAGAGAGTATGGGGAATATTGTCTGCCATGGAGGCAGGGGGAGGGTGGGAAAGTGGGGGTATACCGGGGATATTGGTGGTGGGGAATGTGCACTGGTGGAGGGATGGGTGTTTGATCATTGTGAGATTGTAACCCAAACATGAAAGCCTGTAACTATCTCACGGTGATTCAATAAAATTTTTAAAATTAAAAAAATAGCTAGTCATGTCTTAAAAATCTGACCATATGAATGTTCCCTTAGACAACAACCTTTTTTCCCCCCTTTCCGTTCTTTTTTTTGGGGGTAATGGCGGGTGAAGGGGTGGTGGTAGACAACATCTAGCCATTCTCCGAGCTTACTCCTGACTCTGAGTATTAAAGATGCACAGCAAGGTAGCAACACAGAGCCCACGCAGCACAGGGGAGAACTGATGATCACAACAGAGTTTGTGGGGGTTGGGGCTGAGAGGGAGGGGCACTGGGGTCCTTGGGGGAGGGAGGTGGCTACACTGGTGATGGGAGTGGTGTTGGAATTATGTGGAGGGGAACCATCATTAACAATATTGTATATCACAGAATCTCAATCAATTAAAACGTTTTTTTTTTAAATGAGACAACATTGTACTTTAAATTTTGGGAGAAATCTTCATGCTGTCCTCCACAGAGGCAGAAGTAGTTCACATTCCCACTAAATGTAGTAAGAGTGGTGTTTTTTCTGCATCCCTACCAACACTTGCGCCTGGGCCCATGGGATGTAGGTCATTCTTACAGGTATAAGATACACTCTTCATTTTAAAGGGTAGTGGGAGGGCCTGGAAGGATAGCACAGCGGGTAGGGCGCTTGCCTTGCACACGGCCAACCTGGGTTCAATTCCCAGCATCCCATATGGTCCCCTGAGCATTGCCAGGAATAATTCCTGAGTGCAGAGCCAGGAGAAACCCCTGTGCATCGCCAGGTGTGACCCCAAAAAGTAATAAATAAATAAATAAATAAATAAATAAATAAATAAATAAAGTGTGTAGGAGTCAAGTCAGTTGTGAGGAGCGTGGCAATGAGAACAATAACTTTCCCAAGGGTCACAGAAGCAAGAATGTCTCATAGAAAGGTGAGTTTTCATTTTCATGCACAGACTGCTTCGTGCATAGACCTTGGAAAGTAGGCTAAATAATCAGTGTTTCGATGGATGTTAATAAGTGGCAAACCTGCAAGTCACGATTGATCTAAAGAATTCGATTTGTGTTTAGGAGGTGAAGAAGTTCATTCCCTCCTATCCCATTCTCCTCACATGTGTAAAAGTAGACTTTGGCAGAACTCTCTTGGTTCATAATTTTTGTCTCTCTACTTTCCAGGCATGGCAGAGCCTGGCAAGCTCCCCGTGGCATATTCGATATGCCAAAAGTAGTAACAACAAGTCTCACAATGGAGACGTTACTGGTGCCCGCTCAAGCAAATCGATGAACAATGGGCCAACAGTGCTGCAGTGCAGTAGTATTTTCCAGGCAGCTTTACATGCATTGTTAAAACCTGCCACACTCAAGACGGAGCCAGTTAACTGCCTGTCTCATTCTTCAAAATGCTTGAAGAGCAGTTCTAGTGGGGAAGGAGGGGGAAAACTTGTCTTTTCTCTCTGGCATGAACTGAGTGAAGCTTAAATGAGCTTCTGTGCCCTATTTGGTGAGCCAAACCATTACTTTTTTGTAGGAAATAACTCATAGAAATCACCGTATAAGATAAGCTTTAGTATGTGGCACACTTGACAAAGAAATCTGGTAGAAATGCCATTGAACTCAAATCTTTACTTAGAATTTTAGGGATTTTCCCTTCATTTATTAATTGACCACTCTTTCTCCCTACCCCTCACGCCCCTTCCCTAGTGCTCCGATTATTAATTAAGCAATATTTGAAATCAGTAGGGACTTCTATCCTGAGGCACTTCTATCCTCAGACACGTTGAGGCAGACCAGACTTGGTGGTGAGGAGGTGCTTAACCAAATCTATCTCTGGGTGTTCACATTTTCTCCAAACGTCATGGGTTTGTGAATCATGTGGGTCTCCAGGCAGGCTGAGTGTCATGTGTCAAGTGACTTAATCCCTCTGAGCCGCATTCCTTGGGCAAAACAACTGAAATGAATAAAGTCTATCTGAAAGGGACTGTTATAAGGTTCCATAATACGAGAAAATTAATGGCACTTAGTAAAGATTTGAATGATGCGATTGTTCAATTTTTCCAAGGACTCCTCTAACTCAGGGGTTCTAAACGGGGATCATTTTTCCCTCCAAGGGCCATGTGGCAACGTCTGGAGACATTGGAGGCTGTCAGAATTGGATGGCATGCTACTGGATAGAAGCTAGAGATGCTGCTAAATACCCTCCAATTCGCATGATAGCAACCTCCTCTCCCCATCCCCACATATACTTTTGTTTTTTTTTGCTTTTTGGGTCACACCCGATGATGCACAGGGGTCACTCCTGGCTCTGCACTCAGGAATTACCCCTGGCGGTGCTCAGGGGACCCTATGGGATGCTGGGAATCGAACCCGGGTCGACTGTGTGCAAGGCAAACCCTCTACCCGCTGTGCTATAGCTCCAGCCCCTCCCCACCCCCACATATAAAAGAATTGTTCAAGTCCTCCATGTGAATGTCATTGTTGGGAGACCCTCATGTAGCTTGACTGAACAGTTCTGTTTGGGAAGCTGGAGGCCTGCTCCTTGGTCGAGCGTCATGTGGGAAACACGTTGAAGCAAAATCTCCATTTGCCACCTACAAGTCAAGAGTGTAGTCTGAGGAAAAACAGAAGAGAAATTCCTTTCTTTTCACATTACCAAAAGGTGACTGTTTTCCTTCTTCCAAGCACCTAACTGAGAGAGCGCTCTGGGATACTCTGAACTGAGAGTAAAAAGCAAACAGTGATAAAAACATACAGGAGCATCCATTAGATTTCTTGGGAAACAAGGAAGTTAGACGTGATGCCTGGGGTACAACGTTTACCTCTTTCTTCCTTGCCCAAAACAAAAGGGCAACACAGCTAACGTTCTGTTATACAGCTCCTCTCCAAATGCCAAATTCTGTCATTGCATAATAAAGGTGGGGTGCATTGATCATTACATATGGGGAGAGGGGGGAGAAATGCCACAGATCTATGACTGTGCACTAAGTAATGTAATTTTTTTTTTTAAAAAAAATCAAGTTTGAAATCATTGTCAAATCTGGTTGGAAATACATTTATTCTGATTTCTGGCAATCTGACCCCCTTTAGCCATTTCACAGTTGGTGAGCAGAAAGGATGTTTCTGCCTCATTTGCAGTGTCTGAACATGATTCAGACAATCAACTGCAACATTAGTCAAAGGGATCAGTGGCTAATGATTTCTGACAAGCACTGCAGTCACAGGCTGAGGACCGGGCCGGACAGCACCCGCGCTCAGAGCATTTGACGGGAGCCAGCGAAAGGCAAGAGTGGGTGATAAAAATAGGGGACGGGCCTGTTCTCCCTTCACTTAGAGGCTTTCAGACACTCTCTGCAGAGGGACAGCAGCTGACAAACAATAGAATCGGCAATCCTTTCTTCCAAAGACCTTCTGCTGAATGAGCCCCGAGAACAATCAAGAGTGTCAGTCTGTAAGCTACAATACACAAAAGCAGTTAGGAACAAACTGCAAGAGCATGGAAAAGAGTGGAGCATCTTTGGCATTCTGATGAAACTATAACCTTAAATATTGGAATACTTTACCCTTAGTATTATTAATGATTAATTGGAATGTGTACACTCTCTCCCTGAAATAAATCACTCGTCATTTAGACCATTATTTCTCAAATTGGGTGATAGTGCCCTTGGGGGTGCTCGAATAATGTTAGGGAAGTAGTTTCAGTTACAGTTGAGGGCACTTTTTAAAAAATTTATTATTATTTTTTTATTGAATCACCATGTGGAAAGTTACAAAGCTTTCAGGTTTAAGTCTCAGTTATACAATGCTCGAACACCCATCCCTTCACCAGTGCACATATTCCACCACCAAGAATCACAGTATACCTCTCCCCACTCCCTCACCCCGCCTGTGTAACTGATAAATTTCACTTTACTTTGATTATATTCAATATCTCAACAAAAAACTCACTATTGAGGGCACTTTTTTTTTTTTACATGTAAAGAAAGCTGGTTTTGAGGGGAGTGTTAAGAGGTGTTTTTTTTTTTTTTCCTGCAAAGGAGGCAATGGGTTGAGTAAGTTTGGTTGTCTGTAATTTAGATGATCACATTCTGATTTCCACTGCCCAATTTAAAATGAAGATTATATCACCTAGTACAGAAGAACTGAGAGTTCAGACAGGAGACCGAGTTTATCTGCCCTGAGCTCCTTGTGTGTGACCTTGGAAAGGATCTGTGAGCATCAGATCATCTGACCCCTTTAGCCATATGAATATTACCTTGAGTGTCAGCTTTCAAGTGTGGAAGATGATGATGAGGCAAGATCAAATGATCAAGAATTTCCCTTCCCAACATACTTGATGTTGACAAACTTAGTAACGATCCTTGTTTTTAAAGTCCCAGATAGAGCTACATTAATTCACCGATTCCTTTATTTTGTGGAATAGGGAATCATAGCCTGTGGCTCACACACGTAAGGTGCATTCTCTACCACTAAGAACGTATTCCCTGGCCCAAAGTTATTTTTATTTTGAAAAACTTAAAACAATTTTTTTCAGAGTTCCCCAATCCCCTATCAGGATATCTGAAACACAGAGTCAGGAGTAAGCCCTGAGCACTGCCAGGTGTGGACCACAATAAGGCACAACAAAAAAAAATTGAAATAAAAGTTAAAAGAGAAACAAATTTACAAGCCATTTAATTCAGTGCAAGCTTTATATTCATGCTTCCATTAAAAAAATCTTGCCTTCTCTTGAGGAACTGCTTTTTAGAAACTGTTTCTATAGAAGCAGGACTTGAAAGAAGAAAGAACTTTTAATTCATACATATTAAAACAGTGAAAGTTACAAATGTAATGATTGCTCTTTTATAGTCCGCAATTGTGGGACCAGAATGATAGTCAAGCAAGAAGGTTGCTTGCCTTGTACCAGATCAAGCCGGATTGGACCCTCAGCATTTCATATAGCTCCTCTGAGCACTGTCAGGGATAATTCCTGAGTGCAGAGCCAGGAGTAACCCCTAAGCATCACTGGATGTGCCTCCAAAGCAAACAAACAATAAGATAAGATAAAATCTGCAATTGTTAAGGAGCTAATGAAATTCAGGGTTATCTGTACATTTAAAAAACTTAGAACCCATCATCTCTCCTATGCTAAAAGTTACGTGGCACTTTCAAAAGCTTTTAAGTTTTCCTAAGAATCTTCTTCCACTTACAACTCTCTCTACACTACTTTTTAAAAAATTTCTTAACAGCAAAATTGAAAATACTGCTTAAAATTGTTTTTTTCCTAAATTGCTCATTATACTTTTACATTACTTTAATGAGAGACATCAATGAAGAATTTCTATCGTCATTTTTAATTGTTATTCTCTATACTGTAATTCAGAAAGCATGGAAGTATTTATCCTGTACAGTCCAGTCACAAAGTGAGTCGTATTTTTAGCTCCTTGAAAAGAAATTTTCTGTGTCTTTAACCTCCTACCAGGAAAATTCATTGGAGGGCTTTGTTTTATATCTTACTAGGAGGCCCTTGACCAAAGGCAGTCTATAATCTACTGGGGACTTGATATAAAAAGTTCTGTATAATGGAAGATCACAGTGGTCAGTTAATACAGTCATGTCTCCGCCATATATACAGACTAGTTCAGCGCTTGAAAACGGCAGGCAGAAGTGAGAAACAGCTCAAAGATAAATGACCAAACAGAGTGAGGGAATCTGATTTCATTTGCCCTAGGAATCATTACAATCAATTCCCTTATTTGAGAGATTTGAACGAATCTCCTTGCACCACAAGAATCCAATGGAGATGTGCCGAGAGATCAAAGTGCTATCTCGAACAACAGAGGCAAGAAAATGACCCAAGCCTTCCCTTCCATGGGTCTCAGTGAGAAACAGTAGAGCAACAGGTGCAGTGGACACAGGTTATCTCTGTGATACAATGTGTACCTGTCAGAGATTTCTCCTGTCAGGAAAGATTTCAGGGCAAACAAGTTTGGTTATCATTTTGAAACTCAGAATGCTCAAGCTCCCCTGGGTGGTGTTCGTGGGAGGGTGAAAAGTGCGACCAAGGGTTCTGTGAGCCCTGTGGCGAAACGGGCAGTCATTTCAACCCTTAGCTCTGGGTGGAGCTGAAAGACGCTGGTTGCAGATGGAATCAAACCAGTCAAGTCTAATTTGACCTATCGTATGCTGTCACTCCCTTTGACAGCAGCAATGTCAACGTGCTGTGATACTCAACACTGGCCCTGTGCTCTAGGCATCTTATTAATATCTGCCTCTTCAATGGAAGTGCTGTGAGGACAGCAACCAAAGCTCTTCATCGTGCTCTGATTCCTAGTCTGATGCTAATGTTGAATGAATATGCAGAACCCCTTGGAAAGTTCCAGTACTGAAGCAGCTGCAGCAACATTAATGTGTGTATAATAGCCAGTGGACTGGAGAGATAGCACAGCAGGTAGGGCAAGGGCGTTTGCCTTGTACGCGGCCTACCCAGATTCAATTCCTCTGTCCCTCTCAGAGAGCCCAGCAAGCTACCGAGAGTATCCCGCCCGCACACCAGAGCCTGGCAAGCTCCCCATGACGTATTCGATATGCCAAAAACAGTAACAAGTCTTGGGGCCGGAGCGATAGCACAGCGGGTAGGGCGTTTGCCTTGCACGCGGCCGACCCGGGTTCGATCCCCGGCATCCCATATGGTCCCCCAAGCACTGCCAGGAGTAATTCCTGAGTGCAAAGCCAGGAGTAACCCCTGAGCATCGCTGGGTGTGACCCAAAAAGCAAAATAAATAAATAAATAAATAAACAAAAACAGTAACAAGTCTCACAATGGAGACATTACTGGTGCCCGCTTGAGCAAATCGATGAACAATGGGACCACAGTGCTATGGCAGTGCTATAATAGCCTGCATATATAATATAATATAACATAATATAATATAAATGAGGTTTCATGGTCTGCATCATATATAGATAAAATACTGTATGTAACAATGTTTAGCAGATATTATATTAAAATGCAATAATACACTCCATATTTTTTTACTTGTTCGTTTGGTTCATTCTTGGGCCTCACCCAGTGGTGCTCAGGGCTTACGTAATCTTGGCTCTGAGCTCAGGGATCACTCCTGTTAGGTCTTGGGGGAGCATATGGGGTCCCAGGGATCTATCCCAGGTCTTTGACAAACATACGTGGGGCAGTGTCGCCCCCTGGACACCAGCGCTCCAAGGAGGCTCATGTATCACCCTCCCCTGGCACCAAGGAGACAAGAAAGCAGTTGATGAGCCTTTTCCACAGCTTCCACCCAGTAGATTCTAGTAACTAGTCAGCAGTGTGAGTAATACATGGCTGACACCTTTGGGGAACTGAGGGGTGATGCAAAGCCATCTGGCGGGGCTGTAGTGGAGGAGGGGTCTGCTTCCCCCGGAACCCCTGCCCCCTCAGTAGAGTTTTGGCCTGACAATAAACAACCGTTTAGGGCTCACCACAAGGTGGGGGCAGCCCCACCACAAGCTCCTGCGCACGTTCATATGCAGTAACCTATCCATAATTGATGAAACAGGGAGGTCAGATGTAACTGGCTGTGACGATTCCAGCAACAAATAAATGGTTATTGACAAAACAAGCCCGCGTGGCGGCTCAGCGCTGAGCAGTGGCTGGCAGGCGGCTGCGCTGAGCAGGGGGGGTTGGAGGGGTCCTGGGCAAGCCTCGGGTCAGGGGGGCCCACGGACAGGCCACAGATGGACCGGACAGGGAGGGACAGGAGGTGGCGGAAGGACCAAGGAGGAGGTGGGGCAGAACAGCGGCGGCTCTGGGTAAGGCGTGACCTGGGTCCGGACAGAAACAGTAAGAGTCAGGAGTGTCTTTGAACGCGAGTCTCGTCGGGGAGCTGCCCACGTGCTCCCCAGAAGTCCCGGAGACTAAGGGGGGGTGTCTCCGGGGCTCGCGGACCCTCCCCTGCAGGAACATCTTGGTAAGGCAATGAACAGAGTGATATCTGCAAACCGGTTCCGCCCCAAACGGTTTACAAAACGGTTTATAGAAACCAGGTGTGCAGTTTATGAAATATTTTCAGCTTAGCCCAGAGTGCAAAATTGTGAAGGTAGGAACTTGTCTCAGGATGAATTTTAGCATACACGCTGCTGAATCATCCAACTACGGCAGGGGCGGGAGAGAGAGTGTGGGGTGAAGGCACATGCTTGGCCTGAGACCGACCTCAGTTTACCTCTGACACCACATGGTCCTTTCCCCAATCTCCTGAGCACTGCTTGGAAGTGTCTCCAGCCCCTGCAGTAATGCACTGCAGTAAAGGAGGGGAAACGAAGGCAACATTTTCTATTCATCCCGATGTAGGCAAAGAGAATAATAAATGCATTGTTTGAGCATCCTTTTATTGACTAAATAAAATTCAAGATATTCAAACATAAATATGTGCTTCTGTTTTACTTCTATTCCAGTGCTTAAAACTAATTTTTTAAAAAACATAGCTTACTATGTAATGGTATAAGATGAAAAAGAATGAAATGATAGTTATTATTACTATAGGTCGTCATAAAGAGGCTTGGGACAGAGATGTTTTAAATATTAATAGTCCTAAAATCACTTAAATCAATTTAACACTCTTTAGTGGTTTATTTAGAAGTATGATTTATTTGATACTTTCTAACCAATGTCTTTGATCAGCACAGAAATAACATATGAGCAGGAAACCAAACAATAAAACAAATTGCTAGTAGTATTCTTAGAGTAAGCATTCGGTTACATAGCACAAACTACAAAACTACCATTATATTTGGCATTTTATAACTGCTTATCAGTACTCAGAAATGGAGAGTGACACATTTGTGGAATATAAAGTAACAGAATGGGAGACTAACACCCAAGAATAGTGAGATAATAGGAGGATTGCTCCATGGCTTAGAAGCTGGCCTCACACACTGGGGGAAAAGGCAGCTCAGACAGAGAAGGGACCACCAAGTAAAGGGTGCTAGGAGGGCCTGCTTGGGATGGGAGATGTGTGCTGAAAGTAGACTATAGACTGAACATGATGATGGCCACTTAATACCTCTATTACAAACCACAACACCCAAAAGGAGAGAGAGAGCGCAAAAGGGAATGCCCTGCCACAAAGGTTGGGGTGGATGGGGGTGGGTGGTGGGAGGGATACTGGGATCATTGGCGTGGAGAATGGGCACTGGTGGAGGGATAGGTACTCTATCATTGTATGACTGAAACACAAGCATGAAAGTTTGTAAGTCTGTAACTGTACCTCACGGTGATTCATTAATAAACATTTCTTTAAAAAAAACATGCAATTATTCAATAAACTAATATATAAATTCTGAAAAAAAATGGAGAGTGATGGAGAAAGACCATTTCTGGAAGGACATGCTCGTTTCCCTGCATTCTGAGACCGTCATTCTCCCAGCAGAGGACCTCTCAAGTAGCAACTCCAATTACTTCCGTCCTTGGGATAATCCCTGGCCCCATTCTTCTCTGGCAGAAACTGGGAAACACTTAAGTGTTTACGGGATATTCTGATAGGATCTGCCATGAAAGTGACTGGGGTCTTGCCATGTCCCTTGAGACCAAATCCAGCCTGTATCCTAGTCCTTATCCGCTCAGGAGCTTCTGGTTCCTGTGACGTGATGCTGGTCGCTCGCCTATGGCAGTCACTACCGTTCACTGAACACACTCAGTGCTTATGCACAGAGCCTCTTCCTGAGCCCTCTGGGATCAGTCTCAGCATTCCCACTGGACAGATGTGAAAAGTGAAGTGCAGAGAATGGAGTGAGCCTAGACAGAACTAGAGCTGGAGAGAAGGGGTCTCAACTAGGATTGGTGGACATGGAAATCCCGGTTCTTAAACACTGTGGTGGATCTCCCTGAGAACGACTGTACCGACTTGGTCACTTACTTCTGCTGATTGTCCCATTACCCAACTGACACCAGCCATGTGCTCAGGCACTTCCTTGATGACAGGTTCTCCTTTTGTCTGCATAGCTTATGGTCAGAAGCTTATGGTCTTTGTTTACCATGTTCCACAGTCCTGGTCTGATTTTCAACCCCAGGATGGATGACTACAAGGACAAATATCTTGTGTCATATTTTCAAGGGGTGAAGAACAGGGAGAGTTTCCTGCCCACACGGGAGAGCCTCGCAAGCTTCCCATGGTGTATCCATATGCCAAAGCCAGTAACCAGCTGAATCTCATTCCCCTGACCCTGAAAGAGCCTCCAATGCAGCATTGTTGGGAAGGCCGAGAAGAGAGAGGCTTCTAAAATCTCAGGGATAGGACGAATGTAGAGGTTACTGAGCCCGCTCGAGCAACTCGATGATCAATGGGATTTTGTGATTGATTGTGAAGAACAGGGCCTGGTATAGGAAGCTCTAAACCCTCTGAGACAGCTGTCTAATTCAGTTCTCTCTCCATCTCAATGCCAACATGCTACCAGGCAATTGGACAACATAAGCCGGGACCTAGGGCTCTGGTCCTTTTATGAGTCATGTGTCCTGTTGTTTACCAACATTATATTCCTGGTGTCCGGCAACAATATTGGTGAGGAAATGGAACCTGCTTTAATGGGCCTGTCCAATGCCAAAAAACCACAATCCAGAACCCGGCATGTCTGAATCCCAAATTGGTGGTCTTCTCTGATACTTTCAAAATAAAATTTTCAGCTCATAATGATTGCTTGGAGAGTGCTTTTCTATTCCCCTGTAATCTATGACCATCACCAATTAAAATGTGATTTGAGCTTTGCCACCTTGTGACAAATGTTGGTGCTTATTTACATTATATTTTTAAGGGGAAATGTTTATTTTTGTAATATCTGTGATAACATAAGCGTAGAAAATGAACGTTATAAACAGTCACTCTGCTGTAAGCTAATATAAGCTCATAGGGAAAATGAATATGTTTAATTAAATATAGGAACAATGTATAGTTAAATCATTTGCAATTCAATAATAAGGCCCAATAAACCATTATCTCTTTACTGCTCCACTGGAATTTTCATCAACAAGCCATTTTAATAAATATCATCTTCATCTTACAAAGCCTGGTGCTAAGACATTTGTCTGCGATCAGGTAAATCAGTGGTGACAGCAAGAGCAGCCTAAAGCTGGCACCAAACCAGCAAACCACATTTTTCCTGTTGGATAATATTCAGCAGCATTTAATGATTGAATGCAATTTACCATAAATTGGTCTAAAAGCTTTCTACATATTAGCCTGTTTAGTCCTGGCAACCAGTCTATCAGTTCAGTACTAGTGTCATCTCTAAGCCGCAATGAAGGAAATGAAGGCACAGAGAGGTTAAGCCACTCACCGAAAAGGCACAGCATTAAAAGTAGTATGAGGGGCTGGAGCAAGTAGAGCACTTGCCTGGCAAGCAGCCAACCTGGGTTCAATCCCCAGCATCCCCTGAGCACTCCCAGGAGTGATTCCTGACTGCAGAGCAAGGAGTAAACCCAATGCATCACCAGGGAAGGTTTTGAAACAAAACAAAAAGTGCTACGAACCAGAGAGAGATTCAGGCACCCGACACAGAGGTTGTGTTTTCAATCACTGTATCTGAGCAACAGTGGTTGGGGTGGTAATGGAGAGGATTAAATTGTCCCTGACTTCATATCATTTTTATCTAAGATGATAACTATTCTTGCTCTCTACACTGTTCAACCAAATAGCTAACAAATGCTACTGTTTATGCTCTCTCCCTTGCATTTCCTAAGAGATGCTTTTCAGCAGCAAACTTGCTTCAGAAGCAATGCTTTAGGAATAATTACAAATAAGCATATTTTTATGTACACATGTGGACAGAGCCGGCAAGCTACCCGTGGCTAACAGTGACAAGTAACAAGTCTCACAATGGAGACATTACTGGTGCCTGCTCGAGCAAATCGATGAACAATGGGATGACAGTGATACAGTAGATACAGTTATGTACACTATATAGAAAGTATCAAATGCTCTGTGTGAATCATTTCTACTGGTCCACAATGAAGGAATGTTACTGTGTCAACATTAAGAGAAACAGAGGAGGATGCTATTAAAAATTCACGTGAGCTTTGTGGTAAGACCCAGAGGATAAGTTTGGAATGGTCTTACTGACAAAAGTACCACTAGCAGTTAGGGGAGGGGCTCCAGATTTGACCTGATGACGGCAAACAGGTTATTTCATTTGAGATCCAGAGCGATTTTGGGGAAATGCGAGTAAGGGCAAATAGAATATACTAATGGCATCTTATAACACCTTCCTCTTGAGGCTCTTGTACTTAATAAAATAAAGCATGTAAATGACAAGTTTGGGTACAGTTCTAGTTATAAGCACACAAAGGCACATTAGTTTTATGTATCTGTTCTATCAGTTAAGCTCATTTGATCTCATGGGATAAAGCCCACCCCAATCTAATTTAGGTTCTGCCCAATTTAGGGGCAACCAGGGACTCTAATACCACTGGGTACGAATCGTTCCCTTTCTCATCTCTGTTCACATTTCATTTCCCTGTTCACTTTATTTCCTCGATTATACTCTCCTCCTGGCTTCCAAGGCTCTGGAAGTTCTCAGGCTTATTCCTTCCCACCCCAAAGGACTGGCTTTGTTTGGAAAACAATAAAATGATCAGGTAAAAGAGCTGGATTGCTTAGCATATGCAGGGACTGTCTGTCTCCCCAGGGCAAAATTTAGTGGTGGGGCTGGAGTGATAGCACAGCGGGTAGGGCGTTTGCCTTGCACGCGGCCAACCCAGGTTCGAATCCCAGCATCCCATATGGTCCCCTGAGTACCGCCAGGAGTAATTCCTGAGTGCAGAGCCAGGAGTAACCCCTGTGCATTGCTGGGTGTGACCCAAAAAGCAAAAAAAAATTAGTGGTGTGTGTGTGGTGGGGGGGGGGGTGGCTGGGGAATCTCTGTAACCCCAAACCCTTAGCCAATCAAAGGGTGGTAATCTAAGTTCTTTGAGAATAAGGACAATGAAGTTGCCTAAAGCTCTATTAAAAATTCTTCTGTGTGGGGTCAGGAGGAAAACACTTGCAAGCTCCAGGCTGTGAGTTTGGTCACCAGAAGCACCCACATATGTTGACTGTGACTCTCGTGGGTCTGGTGTCTAGGGCCCCTGGCACGACAGCAGAGATGCAATCACTGGTGCACAGACAGATTTATGTGAGTGTGCGTGTGTGTGTGTGTGTGTGTGTGTGTGTCTGTGTACCACGACTAACATATGTCACCCCTAGAAGCCTGCTACTAAAGAAGTGTGGAGAGAGAAGCTGCCAGTGAACAGCACAGGCCCCCCTGTGAGCACGACGGATGTGTGAGCACCACAATGAAATGAGTCTGACCCCCGATGAACACGTGTACAGGCGGCATCACAAATACACTGTGTGACCCTGGCGAGCTGCAGCTGGGTGCAGGAGTACCACAGAGTGTGACTTCCCCGCACGCTGCCTCCTCTGCCTCGTCCCAGCAAGAGTGGGAAGTGAAGGTGAAAATTTTTTCTGTGCAACAGCTTCTCTAGCGGCATTCATCTATTTAAATATGCCCACTTTGGATTTTTTGAGGGAAAAAAAAATCAGAATTCAGCCTTATCTCCGCTCTCTGGATTTTCATCTCCATCGCTGGTAAAATTGTAAAACTGTTCCAGTGAGCCCATCACGTGGTACCCCACTTCCACCCGAATTGAGGGGCTCGGCATGACTCAGCTGCAGTGTTCCAGATATGTCCTGTGGTGGTCTCGCTCCTCCAGCCACTCTTTGACTTTCTCCCGTTCACAAGGTCGAGGCCGCTCGTCTTCTCAAACCCCTCCTGCCTGACTTAGAAGACCTCTCATTTCCCACTCTCTAGCAAGGCCTGTGAAGATGCCTCTTGGTCTCTCCAAGTCTTCAGCAAGCACCTCCCCCACATTCCCTCAGAGTTCCTGATTCAGTGGGTCCGAAGGGCAGAGGCCCTGCTTCTCCGGTGAGAGGCAGCTACAGGATCTCAGAGTTGGATTCCAATGTCACCGTCTCCACCTCCAGCGCATTAAGATGACGTTCACCGCTGCTTCTCCAATTCCTGACCCCCAGAAAAAATGATGGTGAATGTATATGTCAGGCATGCCCATTTTCCCTCTGGACAGTAGAGTCTTGGAGTAGCATCAGGAATCTACTTGAGTACATCAAACTCAAGTTCCAAATGATGAACAGGGCATCGTTAACATAGGTCCTGAGATTCTTGCTCATGTGCCCTTGGGCCAAAACTACTTGAGGTACCAAAATTTGTAAGGCTATATTTCTTCCTCTGATTGCTTTGATCAGTTCTGTGAATTTTTGGGGGGTCCATGTATCAGGTGATCTTTAACCGTTCTCTATTACTTGTGAAGCATTTAATAACTTCCTTTAATGTTGTAGGCTGAGATGAGATGCTAAAATGACTAACTACTGTGATCAGTCCTATGCTGATTTTTCCCGTGAACCGTCTATATAACTGAAAACATTAATTAAGGTCTTTAAATTTTAATGGAATGCAAAGATATAAGTGTTTATTTTTTTCTCATTACAAAATCAATATATGTTAATTGTAGAAAATTTGGGGATTATAGATCCATCACCCCCAAATCCAGAAAATTAAAGCCATACATTATTTCAATTTCTGCAGATAACCAGTGGAAATAATTTGGTGCTCCTAGTATTTTAATATATGTATTTATATGTATGTAAAACATGCACAGGTATGGTCATTATGGGCATTGTTTAACTCTAATGTTTTGCTTAATCTAGCTATAGTAGTATAATTGCTATAAAATATTTATTGTGTTGCTTCATTGGCTGTATGTACCTCATAATTGGGTACCCAATGACCTTTAATCAATTTACACTTTACATTTACCTTGTTTCTGGAAGTTTTTACTGTTGTTATAAACTGACCTTATAACAATATATATATATATATACATATATATAAAGGTTACAGCTATCTCTGTACATATGGGCGAATAAACAAAAATTACTATAGACAAATATTTATGTACATTAATAATTATTTCATCAGATAAATTCTAAATGGGTTAGTCCTGAGTCAAACGAAAAACTGTGTATTCATAAAACAAAACAAAGGGACCATTTATTTAATGTTTACTAAGTGCCAAGCACATTGACATTTTATTTCATTCTATCTTACAGCAAACACTATCATAAGCATTTTAGGTATGGAAAAGGAAGCTTGGAAGTCAAACGATGTGTACAGGGTTAATATACCTGGATATGATAAGATAGAACATTCATATGTCCCAGAAATTCCACTTGGCATATACCCCAAGAACATAAAAACATTAACCTGAAAAGATATCAGCTCTCCTATGTTCATATTGGCTCTAAGTAGAATAACCAGGAAAGAGAAAGAACCCAATGTCCAAAGACAGACGATTGGGTAAGGAAATTGTATAGGGCCGGAGCGATAGTACAGCAGGTAAGGCATTGCCTTGCACGTGGCCAACCTGGGTTCAACCTCTGGCATCCCATATGGTTACTATTGTAACCATGTTGCCTAAACTACAACCACACTAAACAAATTTCAAATGCGGTGTACACACTGCAAACAATATTCGGAGATGCTTATTTGAGCAAGTACAAGGAGGCACATGCAGGTTGCAATACAAAGTATCCTGTGATCATGATAGTCTGTGTTATCTCGATCCTTTTGCATATAGACTGGTGTTGGCCACACTCTGTAGGGCAAGACACATGAGCTGGGCAGTGCATCCTTCCCAGGTTGTTTCTGATCAATTTTCCTCCTTTCTCCTCTTTCCCTATTCTTTGTCCCCTCCCCCTTCTAAGCCTTCTCTAATATGTCCCTGCAGAGTCGGTTGCAATGTGGATTGCAAGGTGTATCACAAGGTAATCAAGTTGCATAATGACTCTTCTGCTTCATCCCTCTCTCTACCGTCATCCACTCAAAAACAGTCCTTGTCACTCAGTCTTGTCCACCTTCAGTACTATTTGATTTTCTATATTTTTCCTCTAAGTCCTACATTTACATAAAAAATATTATTAACATTCTTGAGACGCTCACAAAAAATAGTTGCTGCTATGCACATATATGTATCACCTCTGAATTTTCAGGGACAAAATAATCTTTTGAGTTGGTTTGTCTCTTTGCTATCTTTATTCTCTTCCTCTGATTAGTCCTGAGTATCATCATTGTCATTTTAGTCAAAGAAAAAAAAAAGAGGGCCAATAGGGGTAACTTCTGGGAAAACTTTATTCTCAATGAATCTCATAACTCATTAAAAGAGAGATAAAGTTGGAATTTGCAGGAAATTTTTAAGTAGATGGATGGACTATTAAGCATGTCGTCCATCCAAGTACTTATTAAAACAGGCCACTTCTAAAGTTGAGTGCATGCTACTTTTATCAAGCACCAATTAGATTGAAATTGAAATTGACTTTAGTCTCAACAGTCAATCAAGCTATTAGTTGTCGAGCAAGTGATGGAGTACACTATCGATACATTGGAGAATATTTTGGGTAAGTGTTAAGAGGATGAATTACATTTTTCCTCTGAATTACCCTTTTGTGTTGGGGAGGAATAAGATGTAAAATTTGGCTCAGTCTGTAACGATAGGCACTACTGCTATTGACCGTGTCTAATCCGATAATCATCTCTGGCTTTTTGCAGGTGTGATGCATCATCTTTTGTGGCCGCTAGATCAACGTGTTAACAGCTGTGCCATTGCCTCTAGGTCTGTCATACAATTAGTCTTGTGATGAACTATGCAGGTTGCTTTATTGCGCCCGAGAACATTTTCATATGCTAGGCCTTGAACTTTAAGGAATATACGTGCATTATATTCCATATGGCACTGTTCCGTAGAGTTGATTAGAATACTCAATGCTCAGTCTCAAAGTTCAGCTTTAGTTAGGATGAACCAAATGAAAATTATTATCCTCTTTCCTAGCTCCCAAGATAGATGCAGGAAATGTTTCCCCTATTTCTCAAAATGTGAATGACAAGAAACAAATATTTTAGCAGCTTCCTTAAGGAGAGGCCGTAGCAGTCCTTTCGTTGAACAATGGAAAGACAGAATAATCATGACGTTCTGGGCAAAGTGGTATTCCAGACCTCAAGGGAATCTAAACCCAGCTTTCCAGTTTAAAGATCAATACATTTTATTACCAGAAAATCAGTGCTTATATTAATTTAGGACACGAGCGTTCTTTTTCTGACATAAAGCCTCTCTTCTTCACTTCCAAGAAAGACTCCAACTTGTAAACTTTCATCATAGTTTATTGTCTTAATAAAATACATATCTTTAATTCTTTTAAAATTTTCTATAATGCTGTTGTCATTTACATGACAAATACTATAATTTATATGACAAATACTGCAGTACAACAGTCATTTAACACTCATATGTCATTTTCCTCAGCTGTAGGATTATATGGGAAAAATCATTAGAAAAATTAAGGAGGAAAAAGGTTTAAAGAGATTTAAACTGCTCATTAACGAGAACATTTCAAAAAAATATTCACGTCAGTAACATTTTATTCTTCAAGCTTTACTACAAAAACTAAAATCAAATTATTACTGTCATGATACATGTTTTAATGTATTAGAAAGGTCATGATTTTAAATACCAAAAGTGGCAACATTATTTGTAAGGCATTTAAGACTTTCATGATCTCCAAATTATTAAAACACATTTTTAAATGAGCTACTTAAAATGTTATTTTCCAAAATATGGCTGATTGTTCGAAAGGCATTTTTTTTTCATGTATATAACATATATATAAAAAGAAACACAGAATTGGGGGAACATTCTTCTCCTTAGCAAGATGCAAGGGATGAAAGGGAAGACTATTTGCTATTTGCATCCAGGTGGGAGTGCGTGTGGGTGGGTGGGTCTGATGCTAATAGGGAGGGGTCCTGAATGTGGGCCAGCTGCTCCTTTCAGACTGCGGACTCTGCAGAGGGAGATTGCCTGGGGTGGGGGGTGCGGGGGAAATAGGACAAAAGATAAAACAGACAAACGAGCGCTGGGGCAAAGCCAGAAGCGAACCAGTAGGTCCCCTGAGCTTCCACCTGCGCTGGTCCCGCTGCGCCCGGAGCCCTTCATAGGATGCTGAGGAAGCTGCGGTTGATCTACAGGGCACCAGGAGGCAAGCTGGCTGCCCACAGCCACCACGCGCGTTCCCCGCAGTGCAAGCCAGCGGTCCTCTGGGAGACATGCCAGGATTTCTTGGGTGTGTGTGGCCTCTCAGTGTCCCTGGGATCCTGAGTCCATTCCACCAGAACAGTAGGGTCAAGTTTAGGCAGTGAGTTTAATTTGCAAGCATGGAAGGCTTTTCTGTTCAAGGCTAGGAAGCGCTCTGGTCTCTGAATAAAAGCACTCACATTCACAGCCCCCCCCCCTTTTTTTACATTCATCCTTTTTATGATCATTGCTATCCCTTGTATTCAGGGAAATGTTACTAGATTAATGATTTTTTTTAACCCCACAAATGTTGGTTCCCATTATAAAAGTATGCGCCAATATAAAAGATATATTTGGGCACAATACAATTTTTACATGATGCATTATGTAAATAATAGGTAAAGGAGGGAAAAAGTACAAAGTAGACACTTTGCAAAGATACTTAATGTTACCTATTAGAGTATCATTGTTACCATTACTCAGAGTTAATGTCTTGTAAATTGTAATCGTTAACACACATAATTATATAAGATATCATAATGTCTTGTAACTTGTAATCATTACTCAGAGTTAGAATCTTATAGTTATTAGTCATTTTGCATTTGAAAACTGTTTATAGTTGGAAGTATGAACATATCCTTTTTATTCATCTGTTATTCACCAAGATGCATTGGCTTTATAGACTTTCACTTGCATCACTTGATCTTTGATTTGCTCGAGCGGGCACCAGTAATGTCTCCATTTGTCCCTGTCGCGTGCTAGTTTGGCCCAATGATATCAGACTTTCACTTACTCGGATCATTTTCTCCCATGTTAAATATTGGTTGGGGAAATTTGGGGGATACTGGGGGAAAAAAACTCACACAAATTGTGTCTGTGTTTTTTTGTTTTTGTTTTTGTTGTTGTTTGTTTTTGCACATTTCACTATCTAGCATTTTTGGGGAAATATTCCTCTCGGACTTAAATGGTAATACAACAGTCACATATTTCTCTGTTAGACCCTCTAGCGATGCAAACTTGGCACACATGAACTTGTTTGATTCTCACAGAGGTGCTGAGTTAAGGAGAGGTACTGACTCCACTGCACTGCAGCACTATCACACTGTCGTCCCTTGTTTATCGATTTGCTCGAGCGGGCACCAGTAACATCTCCATTGTGAGACTTGCTGTTATCCAAAAGCAGGTGGAGGCCAAAAAGAAAGGAGAGATGTTAAAGGGCTCGCCTCCTTTTCCCTTTCATTCATATTTTTCCCTCAATGGTTCTTTTCCTTCTGATTGTCATTTTCAAAAGACAGAAAATGACAGCTTGTAAGAGCCCAAAGGATTAATGCAGACTTCTTTTTCCTTCGCCAGCCTACCTAGGAATGCTGATAAGATTTATTGCTTCACATTTTTTCCTTCCGGCTTCCCTGCTCCTTCTGGGCCTTATTATGCAGATCAGAGATAGAATTTTGAGGGGGGGTGGGTAGTAGAAATGTGGGGATGTAAAACATAGGGAAGACTGGAAGTGGAAAGGAGCCCGAGGAAGAGAATCACAATCTCTTACTCTGAGAGAACCAAGAAGTACTTGACTGAATATTGGGAGTGTGGAAGAGAGATGGGGGTGCAGGCACTAGGAGGTACAGAGCGCAGACCATCTAGAGATAGACAGATGCAAAAGTTAGAGAAGGTGCAAGAAAGAGGAAAAAAAGAATGCTACTGTAAGCTAAGAATTTTAGCTCTCCCTGTTCGTTGAGGACAAGTAAACAGAAACTGAGATTACTTGTTTTGTTTGGCTTGTGGGATTTTTATCTTCCTGATACAGCCTAAACTGAGACTGAGTCATGCAGAGCTTTGAGATCTATCTGCTTCATGATGGTTTCAGGGGCTGATAAAACCTTCACTTCTGAAAGTGACCAACAGGAAACCTTGATTTCCATTAAGTGGCTGTGCAGCAGATCTGCTCAGCTATTTCTAGTCAGCTAGATCCTAATTTTCCCTCTTTTTCTTTTCTTTTTTTTTTCTTTTTGGGTCACACCCAGCAGTGCACAGGGGTTACTCCTGGATCATGCACTCAGGAATTACTCCTGGCGGTGCTCGGGGGACCTTATGGGATGCTGGGAATCGAACCTGGGTCGGCCGCGTGCAAGGCAAATGTCCTACCCACTGTGCCCCTTCTACCTCTTTTTAAAAAATTTTATTTTTATGAATCACCATGAGATAGTTACATACTTACAAACTTTTGTGCTTACGTTTCAGTCATACAATGATCAAGTACCCATCCCTCCACCAGTGCCCATTCTCCACCACCAATGTTCCCAGTATCCCTCCCACCATCCCCACCCCTTCCCATCCCCTGCTTCTGTGGCAGGCACATTCCCTCTTTCTCTCTCCTTTTTAGGTCTATCCTAATTTCTTCAGCTGTAACTAAGTGTAGGGGTTGTTTTAAAATAGCTTATTTTAAAAATAACTTATTTATAATTTCATATTCTTTTCTTTATGGTTTCTTAGGCTGTATTACAGGATTTATTTCTATTCATCAATTTATGATCATTACTAATGTCAGATTAATATACTGATTTTATGTATCCCGGGTCTTGTAAAAAGTTTTTGGTTAAAAAGAGATCACCAGTAGATGAAGATGAAACAACTCTGATATCACATGGATAATTATCACTTGGATTAAGAGTTACCTGCAGTAAAGGATGGAATGAATTTATGAAAAGAAGGCAATAAGCTAAGTAGAGAAAGGAAATAAGCAGGAAAAGTAAAGAGAGTTCTCTTATCCCAAAGTTTCTCTCAGTTAAAACACTACAAATCAAATAATTTCTTTGTTAGAAATTCCTTCTGACATATTAAGGTTTATCGTTGTTTTCGCATTAGTTGAAACAATAAACAAAATTACATTATAACTAGTAACACCCTAATTAATCATTTGAAAATCTTTTATTATTGATGTTGTTTATTTGGGGGTGATAGGCAGCAGTGCTCAGGGTTTACTCCTGGTTCTGTGCTCAGGGATCACTCCCGTCAGTGCTCAGGACCATATGGGTTGCCAGGGATTGAACCCAGGTTGGCCAATTGCAAGGCAAATGCTGTACCTGCTGTACAATCTCTCTGGCCCCATCACTTTTCAATCTTACATTTACCATTCATTGTTAATAGATATCAATAAGCCATGAGTTGATAGAACTTTAGTGTAACTTTTTTATGATGCATTACTTCATGCATAGGCACTAACAGATATTAAAAGCATCCTAATATACTCTGAAGGTATCAACATTATGTAAACAGATGTAACTACAGCTTTTAGCATAAGAAATAATAGTACATGTGTATTGAATCGTAGGTTATAAATGAATAAAATATCAATGTGATGTGTCTTAATTTCACAGTATCACTCTTGATAAGCTATATTGTGGCTAAATAATGAAAAAACAGTTCAACGAATGAACTGAGGACTGAAGAAATTTGATGTTCCTAAAATTAGTATGGATAATTTCCTCTAAGGAGATAAATTTCTCTAAGGAGAATTAGAGGGAAAAAAATTCATGTATAAAACTGAGTTCTAAGGAAGGACTTTCCCTTTTCTTAGAAATAAGTTAATTCTTGAAATACTGAATTAAGGAGCTGTTTAAACTGTGAAAATATTGAATATGACTTTTAAGAAAATGTTTTCTTTTTAAAATCTTTCGGACTTTACATTCCTCCTCAAATTTTGAATTTATTCACTTGGGAGTATTTACAAGTCTAAATTTATGATAACCAAAGGAATTTTTCTTTTCTCAATACCTCATACATGCAGGTGAATTCCCCTCTCTAAATGTCAGGTTCTACATAGCCTCCAAGCAGACTTATTCATAGGACTATGGCTTTTCTTCATTAAATACACTTTCCTCATAAGTAGGCATTTTAGCCCCAAATAAATATTATTTTTTATTTTTCAGTTTAGAAATACATTGCCATTTGGAACTGTTAAAGAACTCTTTAGCAGCAAGAAATGAATGAATAAGTAAACTTTATTCACTAATGTGCTGATGTACTTGTCTATTGCATATACGAATCATTCATTTCTCAACCATTCATTAATCATAATGTAAGCCCTTAAATTTTCACCAAAATTTCAAAGTTCCTTCTTATTTTGGATCATTGGACTGTTGGTAAGGAGTACTCACACGTGATATGTTTCTTGGAGCCACGTTTGTTGGGGAAAAAAAATCAAGTAAAAAATATTGAGCCACATATGAGCCACATATTTAGTTCATGACTCTGCTCTGGGTCACTCCTGGTGGTACCAGGGAGACCACATGCGGTGCTAGAAATTGAAGGAGGGTTGAACATACACAAAGCAGCACTTTGAAGCCTGTATACTACCTTTCTGGCTCCAAGTAAAAGTCTTTAAACAGATGTTTATTATCTAAGGACGAGATCTTCAAGTAGAAGAGATGGAATCCAGAGGCAAGAGAATATCTGAACATATTTCATATTATAAACTTAAGATACAAGAGAATTTAAAGTGCTTAGAATTCATGAGAAGAATTAAAGTTAGACTCAGTGTGAAAAGACACAGGAAACGCATTTTGCCCCTACATTTTCTCTTGCCTGCTTTCACATGATAAAGTGGATTTCTGAGGCCTCATTTTTCTCCCCAGCCATACTGTCATGGAAACGCCATCAGAGCTGATGAGAAAGTGTTGGCAGTACTGCACAGGACACGGTAGGAAGATAAAGGGTTTCTTTGTAATATGTTAAATTATTTTGGGGGATACCTGGCAGTGTTGGGGGACCATGCAGTGCTGAGGACTGGACCCAGGGCTCCAGCATGCAGAGGGTGAGTCCTAACCATTTGTGCCATCTCCCCAGCCCTTGGTGTGTACATTTTTTACTCTGTGATCAGAAAAATGGCCCTTTATCTAATGAATCACGCAATCAATCCTACTCACTAAGTAATCATGTGGGCTTTTTAAATTAAAATAGCCACAAATTATGGGGTGCTTTAACCGATGATGAATTTCTAATAGACATTGTATAAATTAGAAACAATATTATCTTCAGGTAGGGCATGAAGATAGGAAGAAGACAGGATGTGATTTGCAAACAGATGAAAGAGCATATATCTAACCGTGACTGTCTTCCAGTCCAGAAACAACTAAAGAGAGATGCAAACAAAAGGGTGAAGAATGGCCTATTGTTTGTAAAGGAAGCAAGGGAATGGCTAAAGTAAGGTGGTAGGGAGAATAAAAAAGATATTTGATTAAAACTCAAGGCCAGAGAGCAGGTTTCTTTGATAAAACTATGTCCAAGCTTCTTAGAACCGTGGGCGCCCTAGGGGCCGTGTAACTGGACTGGGGGAGGAGGTAAGACTAATGATAAATTTGTTCTAAAATTTATGATTCATCATCAGCAAAACTTTGATCTGTATACCTATTTTATATACAGTATGGGGTCGTTTAAAAATTCCTCTGGGGAAAAGGGGTTGCAAGTAGAAAACGTTTAAGACGCTCTGATCCGCGCAAGGGAAGGAAACGGACAGCGTTCCCAGCCAATCAGGCGGAAGGCCACTTACCCTGATCCGGGTGCTTCTTTTCTCATCCCCCAGCCCTGCCTGCACCCACACACACGCCAGCCCCAACTTCTCAGGCCCAACTTCTTAGCCCTTGTGTCCTTGTGCTGCTCCCTGTCCCCCCTGTGTCTTAGCTGAAACGCTTCTCTTTGCTCTTGGCATTTTTGTCTCCAAACCACACCACGGACCTTCCATCGGCCTCCAGCCCTGCTGGGTGTTTGACCCAAAGGTGACGCTAGGCTCCTGCACCGTCTCCTTTCTGCCTGAGCGCTGTTCCAAAGGGGCGACGCCATTCTGCCAAGCAAGAAGCGGACTCTGAGGATGACCTTAGGTTCTTGACGGGACAGCAGTGAGCCACAGTCTGAAACACAATCCCTGCCCTCCCCAGGCCTCTGCCCTGGCAGGAAGACCCTTTTCACTGGAAGCTTTACTATTTGTTTGAATCTCTTTTGCCATGTGCTTACATTCCCTATTAACAACAAAGAGAGAGGAAGAATCTCTAACCAGCTGGTTTTCATCTAATTTTCCAATTCACTCTTGTTCGGCATCTTTTTGTACACACAACAATTCATTGCTTCACAAACACACTGAATTATTGCCAAATATCAGTGTCTAATCGTTTATCATGTTCACCTCTCCAGCTCCCTGCTTCAGAGATCCTGTCTCTCAAAAAAGCTTTTGTGTCCTGGTCTGGGGAAGTGGTTCCAAGGACTGGGGCACAAGCTTGGCATGTAAGAGCCCTGGGTCAGTTTCCTGTACCACGTGCTCCCCTGGGCTCTATTGGGACGGATTCTTGAGAATGGACTCAGAAATAGTTGCTATGTATCACTAGGTATGCCCCTGCCAAAACCAAAACCAATTATCCCCACCCCCAAGAAACCCCCAAAACTCTCTTCACTTTTCTGTGCAATTCTCCTGATCTTCATTGTGGAACCAACTACTCTTTCATCGACCCCAAGAAGACCCTATCTAGCCTATCTTGAGTTAAGAGTAATGCTTCAAGCTGATCACTCTCATTAAATGAGCTCCTAAAAGGAAGAATGTATCTTCTGGAATGTATCTTCTGTTTCCCCCAAACACCTGCAATTTAGTCCTGCTAAATGCATATATAAAGGTAAAAAATATTAAGCATGAGAGTCATCTTAGAAAACTTCAGATCTTTCTCACGATCCAAAAAGACCTATTTTGGGATTGTCAAAAATAGGGTGATTAAGGGTGATAAAGGTGATGTCTATTAAGGGTGATAGAGAAAAATGTTCAACCTTAATACAGAACCTCTATTTAGCATGAATATATAAAAGAATAGATAAGAGATGTTTAAGACTGGAAACTAAACCAATAATGTCTATCAAATTGCAAACTTTCCCAAAGTGGGTTGCGATATTGTTCTCCACGATGGTGTTGCAATAATCCTGTGTGTGGTAACAGTCGGGTTCAAGTAGAAGACATCTATTGTAGACTTAAGAAAGATTTTCTGGTCTTGGGGTGGGGGCAAGGTTGTTGAATGATTTTTTTCCCTTTTTCTCACAATGAGAGACGTTACTGGTGCCCGCTCAAACAAATCGATGAGCAACGGGATGACAGTGACAGTGTTCAGCTGTAAGGCATTTGCCTTTCATGCGGCCGACCTGTGTTCGATTCCTCCGCCCCTCTCGGAGAGCCCGGCAAGCTACCGAAGGTATCACGCCCACCCGCACGGCAGAGCCTGGGAAGCTACCCGTGGTGTATTGGATATGCCAAAAATAGTAACAATAAGTCTCACAATGAGAGATGCTACTGGTGCCCGCTCGAACAAATCGATGAGCAATAGGATGACAGTGACAGTGTTAAAAAATGATATATTTTTAATTTTTTGATTTATAATAATATTAATGAAGGTTTCTCATGGACACAATTCCAACACCACACTCACAACAGTCTACCTGTTTCTCTTCCCAAAGGAAATCAGCTTCCTCCCTCTCACCGCTCCCTCTAACTCAACTGTGCGGGTCAGTTCCCCTGTTATATTGCATTTAGGTCACTGTTGCTACACTCCTGTCTATCTTTAAGTGTACATATGAGAGAGATCATTCTGTATTTGTCCCGTTCATTTTGACTTACCTAACTCAGCATGCTATCCTCTAGTTCCATACAAGTTGTTACAAATTGCATGATTTGTGCTTTCTTAGAGTTGTATAGTATTCCATCATGTATAAATGCCACAACTTCTTAATCCATTCATCTGTAGTTGGGCATTTGGGTTGTTTCCATATCTTGGCTTCTATAGCAAGTGCAGTGATGAACACATGTGCATAAATCCTTTTGATTTAATGCTTTTTGTGTTTTTTTTGGGCTGGAGCAATAGCACAGTGGGTAGGGAGTTTGCCTTGTATGCGGCCAACCTGGGTTCGATTCCCAGCATTTCATACGGTCCCTCGAGCACTGCCAGTAGGAATTCCTGAGTGCAGAGCCAGGAGTAACCCCTGAGTATTTCTGGGTGTGATCCTCCCCCCCCAAATAAAGCTAAATTTTTTGTGTTTTGTGGATAGATGCCAAGAAGTGGTATTACTGGATTTCATGGGAGTTCTATTCCAATTTTTTAAGAAATACCCATTTTGCTTTTCATAGTGTATTTTTATTTATTTACTTATATATTTATTTTTTAGAGTGCATTTTTAAAAGGTGGTAGACAACATAAGCTTAGGGAGCCTTTGACTGCAATGAAATAGAAAGCTAAGAAGAAGTAAGGAACCGACAGAAGAACAGAAGAACCCAGGTATGCAGAACCTGTGGCTGAGATCTCCAAGCCTGCTCGAATCGGGTCTGGGCCTTCTCCATCCAGTTCCCCAGTTTTCCAGTAGCTTGGCAGTCACTGCCACTGTCACTGTCATCCCATTGATCAACGATTTTCTCATGCGGGTGCCAGTAACATCTCGTTCGTCCTAGCCCTGACATTTTAGCAGCTTCTTTTTACTCGTCCTTCCCAATGGTGCCGCATTGGAGGCTCTTTCAGGGTCAGGGGAATGAGACTCATCATTGTTACTGTTTTTGGCATATTGAATATGCCATGGGGAGCTTGCCAGGCTCTGCCGTGTAGGCAGGATACTCTTGGTAGCTTGCCGGGTTCTCCGAGAGGGAGAACTAGACAATACGAGGTTGCGTGGCTGTGAATTCGGTCTCATGTTTCTGGGAGCTTTGTTTTATAGTCTCTGGATCTTGGCCATTGATGGGATTACATGGTATGGGATGGGGGACGTTGGCAGTTTGTGGGTGTGGCTGCCAAGCACTGGAAAATGGAGTTCTGGGTGGAGGAGGCCCAGTCCTGATCCAAGCAGGCTTATAAATCTCAGTCCCCGGTTCCCCACACCTGGGTTACTCCTTACCCGTTCCCAGAACCCCCAAACACTCACTCTACTGCTCAAGAACCATACTCTAAGCAAACCCTTTCATGACATATTATAAATTTGCTATATTTTTTGTTACTATTTTTTCTGTTATTTCCTCTGCCCCTCTCAGAGAGCCCAGCAAGCTACCGAGAGTATCCCGCCCACATGGCAGAGCCTGGTAAGCTTCCCGTGGCGTATTCAACATGCCCAAAATAGTAACAAATAAGTTTCACAATGGAGACATCACTGGTGCCCGCTCGAGCAAATCGATGAGCAACGGGATGACAGTGACAGTCATTTAACCTCATTTCCTCTTGTCTTTGGTGACCTAGAAGCAGTGAGTGCTGTGTTATCTCCTTTATATCCTCCATTCCTCCTGGGCCAGCGGTCTTCAGCCAGGCCCCCGTGTGACCCCCGGTAAGACTTCAGGATAGTGCAAGGGGCCACACATGAAAATTGCATTGATTGGGACGGTGGCACCAAACGAGGGGGCCTAATGGTAGGACAGAGAGACCACAGGAAAGAAAAAAGGATCAGAATGGGACCACAGTTCTTCACAAACTGGTTGAAAACACTGACAATTTGATAAACAATAATAAAATCAGTTCTTTTTGCTTTTTTTTTGGGTGACTCCTGGCACTGCTCAGGGCGTATTCCTGGCTCTGTGCTCAGGAATCACTCCTGGCAGGCTCCGGGGACCATATGGGGTGCCAAGGATGAAACACAGTTTGGACATGTGCAAGGCAAGTGCCTTACCCACTGTATTTTCTCTGGCCCAGTAAAATTAATTTTTATGACCCTGGAATATTTCTATTCTGCATAAGTCCCTACACATAAACTGATATCAGGTCTGCCCTTGTTCCTGTTGGTCTTACAATAATACACAATGAAATTAACAAGATAAGAGTTAAAATTAGACATTTACTTCAACTTACCTGCAGTGAGGTCTCGAACTCCCCAGCGGCTGAGTGCGCTAAGCCCAAGTAATAGCTAGCTTGTCCTTCCATCGTTTTGTCATTGCCTGCAATAAACACATGGAAAAAGTTGTCATATTAAATAGATGAATTTTTCACTGAGAATCCTTGCTCTTCCAGATAATAGGGCATTATTTTACCAAGCTTGTCTGAACAGATTTCAAGTATCCCTGAAACCTAAGTGTGTGCTGAACAAGTGTGGGTAGATATAATTTACCTGGATCACACACACATGTAAGAGTGAGACACATCAGCAATATTGGGTTTATCTCTCTGCCTGCACGGTCACATACTATCATTTTGGCCTTCATGTATAATTTCTATATAGAGAAATATATAAATTTATATATATAAATATGGGATGGAGCAATAGCACAGCTGGTAGGGTGTTTGCCCTGCATGCGACCGACCCGGGTTTGATTCCTCTACCTCTCTCGGAGAGCCTGGAAAGCTACCAAGAGAATCCTGCCCATATGGCAGAACCTGGAAAGCTACCCGTGGCGTATTTGATATGCCAAAAACAGTAACAACAAATCTCACAATGGAGATGTTACTGGTGTCCGCTCAAAAAAAATTGATGAGCAACAGGATGACAGTGATAGTGATATATAAATATATACAGTGATATATACACATATACATATATAAATATATACAGTATACAATAGTAATATATAATATATAGACATTATCTAACATATAATGTCATTATATAATATACAAAATATATTATATAATATATTAAATATGCATATATAAATATATACAGTGATATATATATATCTCGGAGAGCCCAGGAAGCTACCGAGAGTATCCCGCCCACACGTGCAGAGCCTGGCAAGTTTTCGGTAGCATATTTGATATGCCAACAACAGTAATGATAGGTCTCATTCCCCTGACCCTGAAAGAGCCTCCAATCATTGGGAAAGACAAGTAAAGAGAGGCTGCTAAAATCTCAGGGCTGAGAGGAATAGAGACATTACTGGTGCCTGCTTGAGTAAGTTGACAAACAATGGGATGACAGTGATACAGTATAATTTCTATACTGGGGCATCATGTAAACTATCCTCCTGATGAAACAAACGGAGTTTACCAGAGGGACGTTATATCCAGGGTGTTGGAAAGAATGAGCAGGTGAACCTTTTGGTACAGCCCTGGAACTTCGGTGGTAGAAGTGGAAAATCTTATACATACAAGAAGTTATAAAACTCAGCCCCCAAATTCCATAATATTGTAAACAGACGATCAATCAATTTTTAAAAGACCTGTGGCTATCCAGCACCACTGCCACATGCCTGAAGTCATTGATAAAATGTCGATCTTTTTTTATTTTGCTTTTTGGGTCTCACCTGGTGATGCACAGGGCTTACTCCTGGCTCTGCACTCAGGAATTAACCCTGGCGGTGCTCAGGGGACCATATGGGATACTGGGAATTGAACCCGGGTCGACCACATGCAAGGCGAATGCCCTACCCGCTGTGCTATTGCTCCAGCCACCAAAATGTCTTGATCTTATATCACACACGAACACTTCCCAATCACAGACTGACATTCAGTTTAGTCTCTAAAGAACACAGATAATAAATATATTAAGACATCATTGTTCTGATTAGTTTTGATTGAAAAGCTGTTATTTTAACAGAAATCCAAAACTATGCTGCTGCTAGTGCGGCCTCCTGACCTCATATCTCTTCATTCTCAGCAATGGAAAACAAATTACCAAATGCTTTCTTTTCAGCAGATCGACTTTAGGGGGGAGAAACTCCAAATCAATAACAGTGAATTTTTTTGTTGAAATATTGAATGTAATCAAAGTAAAGTGAAAGTAAAGTGAAATTTACCAGTTATGCGGGGTGGGGAGCTAGGGAGGTGGGGGGAGGGGGGAGGTATATCGTGATTCTTGGTGGTGGAATATGTGCGCTGGTGAAGGGATGGGTGTTTGAGCATTGTATAACTGAGACTTAAACCTGAAAGCTTTGTAACTTTCCACATGGTGAATCAATAAAAGAATTTTTAAAAAAAGCTGTTATTTTAAACCTAGGTCAAAGTGACTGACAAGTTTGGCTTCTTCCTATAAAATTTCATGTCTCCTGAAATCCACACAAACTTTTCTCTATGACTTGCAGTACTCATCAACAACTTCACACGAATTCTAAATGAAAATTTCTCTTTAATGCATTTTATTCCAGAAATGATCAAATTCTTCTTTCCCAAAGCAAAGTGCATAGAACATAAGATTTAATAAGACACAATTGCACGTGTAATGAGTGTATAACTTATTTACACTCAAAATAATAACTATAGGGGCTGGAGAGATAGTACAACGGGTAGGGCACTTGTCATGCATGCAGGTGACCTGGGCTAAGATCCCCGCACCCCATATGGTCTCCCAAGCACCACCAGGAGTAATTCCTGAGAGCAAAGCCAGGAAGCACCGGAGGGTGTACCCCCCCAACAAACAAAAATCAAAATACTAACTATAACACACACATCTAATATACCTTACAGAACTATGAATGATTCCTAATTTCTAGGAAAAAACGCTTCGCTTCCTAGACTTTCGGATCTCTCTGCTTTCAGTCAGTTCACCATGCTGACAGAGCCAGCACCAGTTTTGATCTTTGGGATATTGGTGGCAGTGGCTTTCCGAACCCCGCATTCCAAAATGACGGATCTCAGCAGGAAGCAGGCAATTCTCTGTGCTGCACTCACTCACTGCACTCAATTGCCCCTCGCGAGGCGCTGGCTCAACTGGACGACTGTGAGGAAAATGGGATGGCAAATGCCATTGACAGCGTTTTCCTCCTTCCTTAGCAATTTCACCGATCGCAGAGAATTATACCCTCAAGATCGCGCTCCCGCAGAGTTGATGGTGCCAGTGATCCAGCCAGGGTCATTTTAACGCCTATCATTCATCAGCACCTGAAGTTTTTCTCTGCTAGAGGTGTTCCAGAGAGAGAGAGTGGGTCTAAGGAAGGGAAAGATGGGCAAGAAGGAAGTGGCTAGGAAGGGAAGTTGCCTCCCAGACAATCAATAGTTGTGATTTGTACTCGCTGTGTAAATTGGTACAACTGTGTCAGAGTCCTCACAATGGCTTGTGCTTATGTGAATGACATAAGACGGTCATTTTCACCCAGCATTTTGTAAAGGGATGTTTAGTAAGAGAAGAGGAGAAAGGAAAATCCACACGTGTTGGTAGAGTTTTTGGGGTGCTAGCCGAAAAAGCCGGTTCACACCAAATATTTTAAAGTAGGGTTTAAATATGAGAACTTCCCATGCTGACTAATTAAGACTAAGTGAAAGCAATAAAATAATGGAGTTGTCAGAAAGGTGAATGAAACATACACCAAGATAATAAAATGATAAAATATTGTGTGTGTAGTTTATTTGGTGGGATAAATTGATACTGTCTTTGCTCTCCAAATCAACAGTCACTTACTTACTTTAAAGAAAATACTATGATTTTATTTTCAAGACCTACATTGTCCATTTTTACACTACATCTACTACAGAATTTAAAGAGTCATAAATGAGACAATGAGTAGAGACCAATATACTTGTATCTCAAATATTTGACAAAAACATGTCCTAAAACTTCCATTTATTAGGCAACATATTCATTTATTAATTTGTTCAATAAATAGGTATTGAGAACCTACTGTGTACCAAGCACAGTTCCAAGCATTTGGAATACATTAAGTAAATTAAGCAAAATTCTTTTCCATGGGAGCTATATTTTAGAAACTGAAGACAGAAAATTAATAACAAACTTGATAAATTATTTGGTAAATTACATGGTTATTAGTACTCTGGCTGTGCTGAAGGGGGTGAAGAGGAGAACTCACGTTTCAATATTCAGCACAGTTGTCTGGGTAGTATAGTTCAGTAAGAAGACAGTATTCACAAGAGAATGAAATGAGAAATATATAATAAAAATATGAGAAACTCACAACTATGGGGAAATTAAATATATTCAAAAGTAACCAGTCAGTCAAAGAGTAAATCAGAATATAAAAAATAAAAAACATTTTGAGGTCTCTGAAAACAAAACAAAAATAGGATAACTGGATCCCAAGTACATAGGATCCAGCTAATAAAGAAAAGTTCCGAGAGGAAGATGGATAGCTATAAATGCTTATTTTTTTGAAATAAGAACATTTTCACCTTACAAAACTCGAAAAAGAATTGTTAGCTAAATAAAACACAAATGGAAGAAAATTTTAAAAAGACTAGAGGAAAATAAATGGAATAGAGAATAGTAAAATAACAGAAAAAAAAATCAATAAAACTCCAAATTGGTTCACTTAAGAAGTATTAAAAAAATTGGCAAACTCTTAGCTAGACTGAACAAAGGGAAGAAAGAAAATAGCTTTACATTACTAAAATCAAGAATATGAGAGGAAAATCACTAGACCTTACAAAAGATAGGATTATAGGGGATTATAAGTAAAACACAAATTGAAATTGACCAAAAAGAAGTTTAAAGAACTCTAAATAGACTCACAAGTAAAGAAATTGATTTATCATTCAAAATACTTCCTGTATATTAAGTGCAAAGCCTAAATGGCTTCACTCCAATGTTTTGCCAAATATCTGAAGAAGAACCCATATAAATTCTTGAAAAATTCTTTTTAAAATGAGAGGAAAAATATCTTTCTATATCACTCTATGAAACTTGTGTTATTTTCACATCACAGCACATAAATAAGAAGGAAAGATACAAATCAGCATCACTTATGAATATAAATTAAAAAATCTTCAACAACATGTTAGCAAGGAAGAGCCAGTAGTATAGAAAAGGATTATGCATCATAATCAAGTCAGACTTATGCTGGGAATGGAAGTTTACTCAACTTATGCAAAATCATCAATGTGGTCTACCACATTAATACAACAAACAAACCACTGGTCATCTCAACATATGAAGAAAAGCCGAAGGTAAAATCCAATTCTTTTCAATAATAAAAATAATAAAAAAATGCTAGAGAGAAGGGAAACTCCTAAAACTGTTAGCATTTACAAACAAAACAAAACCCTACAATTAATATAATAAATAATGGTAGAGTATTGAAAGTTTCTGCCCTAAAGTTAGGAGATAATGAAGATGTTCCATAGCCTAATCTCTATAAGAACTGGGCTAGATGTTTCAGCCAATATAATTAGGCAAGGAAAAGAAAATGCACTGGAGGGTAGGTAAACGTTTATCTCTATTGTCTTAGGGATTCTGGACTGAACCTGAAAACTAAAAATAATAAGGAAGATTAATAAGAGAAAATATAGCAAATTTACATGAGTTTTGGGTAATAAGGGAATCTTTGTTAGGAGGCTGAGCCAAAGAAATAATAAAACAAATAAACTTCATTATTGGATCGAATAACAAAGCTACCCATGGCGTATTAGCTACCTGTGGTGTATTCGATATGCCAAGAACAGTAACAAGTCTCACAATGAAGACGTTACTGGTGCCCACTCGAGCAAATCGATGAACAATGGGACGATAGTGCTACAGTGCAGTGCTATTGGATTGAACAAAGAGAAGCAAATGTGGGGAAAAAATAAAAGATACAGGAAGAGGACAGAAAGCTAGAGATTGTTCTTAACAATATTTTATCTATATAGAATTCTTAAGGCTTTGACTCACTCAAGAGAATGTCTATTTTCTTACGGTGGTATCAGGAGAGCACTTTTTTCCTTAATCCAAATCAATTATTGTTATTGGGGCATTGTTTGTAAATAACATTGATTTTTTTAATTAAATCACCATGTGAAAAGTTACAAAGCTTTCAGGCTTAAGTCTCAGTCATATAATGATCAAACACCCATCGCTTCACCAGTGCACATGTTCCACCACCAAGAAACCCAGTATACCTCCCTCCCACCCCCTCCCCCCGCCTGTGTGGCTGATGATTTTCACTTTACTTTCTCTTTACTTTGATTGCATTCAATATTTCAACAGAAAACTCACTATTATTATTTGGAATTTGCCCCCAACAGACCTGTCGAAAAGGCATCATTTGATAATTCGTTTTCCATTGCTGAGAATGAAGAGCATATGAGGTCGAGGCCTCGCGGTTTTGGATTTCTGGTATTTTAGTAATTGAGTCCAGAGAAATTTCTGTCAGAAGTTGCATGATTGCAAGCTCGTACCTCTGTTCAGTGGGCCTTATAAGATGACAGTTGCCACCGGGGAAAGGAGAAAAACCTTTCCCCTCCTGGGGCGGCATGGGGCAGTGGCTTAGTTCAAAGTCTAGAGGCATTTCTGCAAGAAGCTGCTGGGTACTGAAAGTAGTTAGTTGGCCTCCGGGATCATGGGCGTTCAGGAACGGAGGAACCATTCCTGTGGGCAGCTCAGGGTCACATCTGGGTGGAGAGCGGCAACATTGATATTTTTATACTTTGTTACTATACCAATGCTCACCAACCAGGGAGGGTAGTTTTTTAATCTAGTATTTTCAGAAACATATGGTGATAACACATTCCTACTTTATCTCTCTCTCTCTTTTTTTTTTTTTTTTTTTTTTTTTTGCTTTTTGGGTCACACCCGACGATGCTCAGGGGTTACTGCTGGCTCTGCACTCAGGAATTACTCCTAGTGGTGCTCAGGGGACCATATGGGATGCTGGGAATAGAACCCAGGTTGGCTGCGTGCAAGGCAAATGCCCTACCTAAACTAAGGCCAATTTGACTTTTAGGGTAGACAATTCTGTTATCCTTCAGTGTCAATATCAGAAAGGAAGAAGTGAAAAAGATACTTGCAGATCGTATGATCTTATAAGTAATCCTAAAGAATTCACAAGTAACCAGCAAAGCTAGCATACAGGCTTAGCAAAATACAACATCAAAATATAAAAGCCAATTTTACTTCTACCCACAGTAATGAGTAATCCGAAGAAGAAAGAAAAAAAAAATCTACTTTTAGTAGCATTAGAGGGTTTGGGGAAGTTTTGTGTAGTGGTTGTGGTAGGTAATTTTGTATGCCCAAAGCACAATAATTAATATTGTTAAAAAAAATGTTACCTCAACTATAAAAAAAAAGTGGTGGCTGGAGTTATATGACAGCAGGTAGGATGTTTTTCTTGCAGCCATCGATGGGGGTTTGATTCCTGGTATCCCATACAGTCTCCCAAGCTTTCCAGGAGTGATCCCTGAGCAGAGCCAGAATAAACCCTAAACGCTTCCAGGGGTGGCCCCCCCAAACAGTAACACAAAACAAAAATAATATAGAAAAATGTGGACATAGCAAAGTATGAAAATCAGTGAAAACAATTAAATCATATGTAAATAAATGAGCCAATATCACAAATTGGATGAGTTGATCTTAAGAAAACAATTTTCAGTTTGATCAAACTCCCCTAGTTTTGCATAAGTGGGCAAACTAAACTTAAAATGTATGTGGTAATTTAAAAAAGGATGATATTCAATGTCATCTTAAAAAAGAACAATGCTAAAAGACTCAAATTCCTTCTCTTTTCCATTTTTTTGGGGCACCAGAAGTGCTCATGGCTTACTTCTGCCTCTGTGTTCAGAAATCACTCCTGGACGTGCTCAGAGAACCATATGTGGTGCAGTGGTCATTCAACAGCCCATTCCATCAGCTATACATTTGAAATGGGGGCGATTTCTTATATGGGTATTCCAATTAATATTATTGGAAGAGCTTATAAACAGAGGTGCTTACTTTCCCTCTTTAGAAAATTGAAATGACCCAGAAAATTAGTCCTGCTTGACTGCAGTTTTTTCGTTACTCAATGGACCAATCCAATCAAATATATGCACACAGTAATAAGCTGCTATATTGTTCACCTCATCTTCATGAGAAGGCTGCTATGCCAATAAAAATGTTATGTGATAAAATAGTCTTGCATTGCACAAAGTAAAAGCTGATTAATAAATGCTCCCATTTATATACATTTATATGCAAATGATATAAAATATTAAGTCTATGATCAGCTCTCAAAAAACAGTCTTTTTGCCATGTTTTGTGTGCGCCAGCCTGCCTTTGGGGCCTGGCTAAGGTGCAGATTAGTTTGTAATTGGCCTTGGGTGGGGGGGGGTCGGGGGAGCGGGGGAGAGATACAGGGCAGAGCTGAGGTGCTGCTTTGCCTAAGAGTTTCCTGGTGATGCTGGTGCTGCCAATCCAAAGGCTACACTTTGACAGGCAAGAAATAAATTAAGGTTCTATTTTCCTGTCACTCCTAAGTAAATATTTATGGTACCTTCTCTATCACCTGACAATAGGGAATTTACAAACAATGAAAGAGGTTTCAGCTTGGAAGAAATATAGGACGTTCAACGGATCCTCACAAATACACACACACACACACAAACACACACACACACACACACACACCACACACCTCACATACACCTACAACTTTTGCAAATAACCTTACCTTCTCATTGTATGCTCATTGTTTATAGCGCTACTCCCAGAGGGTTGTAATTTTGGAGATAAAGCTTTCAAGAAACTAATGGATTTCTTGTTGTCAGCACTAAGGCCCCTCGGTTTTACAGGGAAATTTGAAAGTATATTGATGGCATTTGTCTTTGCATTTCATAGGAAATAATCAGCGAAACACTTGAGGACTTTTACTTCACTCCTGGGAGAAGCCGAGTCTGCCCATTAAAGGAAGCGATGCGAGAGGCTCTTTTCCACCCACCTTCTTTGGCGATTTCCGAAGCTTTTATTAGAATTTTGATGGCCTGTTTGTATTCTTTATTTTCCAGCATTTTGTCGGCAAGTAATCGGAGCGTCCTCAGGAGACTCTCACAGGCCAACAAGTTGAGAGAGCGGCCTGCCTCATCCTTCCATGTCCGCCCCTGGGTCAATTGATGGAACGCTTCGTAATGCTCCGTGGCCTCGTGAAGCTGACCTGGAAAATAAAAGTCATTCATAACTATCAGCCACGGGCCAGAGTATATTTTCAGAAATTTTGCCGACATCTTTCAGACCCACTGTCGGGAAAACATGGAATAAAGTCAAGGACTTATAGGACCCGGAGGAGGAAGCTGGGAAAGGGAGAGAAACTCCCCGGGGAGCCCAGATTCAGCACCGCAGTGGGATGGCCACAGTCCCAGTGTCTTTCTTTCACGGCTGATTTTAAAAATTATCACATAGGTACCATGGGCACAATAGTGTTTAAGTTTCTAGTATTGCTGTAGGTACTCCACCGTCCTAAAGTGCCCATAACCTTCCACCACTGTCCTTGTGTCACCTCTGGCCCAATATTTATTTCCATTGCCCCTCCCCTACTGTTTGGTGATTGACAGGTATGGATTCGGTGCATGTAATTACTTCATTTGACCACCACCAACGTTCCCAAGATGCTGTCCCAAAGCCCTTGCATTTCTTCTTGTCCCCTCAATCTACCTCCCACTCATTCCCCTCAGCCTGATATTCTTGGATCTATAATCCAGTTTACTATTAATTAATATCATGTATGCTCTTGCTTTGTTTCCTATATATGACTGGAGCGATACACAGTGGGTAGGGTGTTTGCCTTGCATGCGGCCGATTCAGGTTTGATTCCTCTGTCCCTCTCAGAGGGCCTGGCAAGCTACTGAGAGTATCTCACTCACACGGCAGAGCCTGGCAAGCTACCTGTGGCGTATTCGATATGCCAAAGACAGTAACAAGTCTCACAGTGGAGATGTTACTGGTGCCCACTCGAGCAAACCGATGAGCAACAGGATGACAGTGATTGACAGTGAATTAGATTAGCTGGTATTTGTCTTCTTTCCTCTGACTTATTTTGCTTACGTGATATCCTCCAATTCTAACCAAGTTACCACAAAGTATATGATTTCATTTTTTCCCTTGTGATTTTACAGTATCTAATTGTGCATATATTTAACTTTTATTTTGATAAAATTAGGACGGAAGCTTGGGCTAGAACTGGTGATACTCATGACTTACTCCTGGCTCTGGGTTCAGAATTTACTCCTGGAGGCACACTCAGATCACAATTCTGTATCCATTCTTTTGTTCCTGGACATTTGGGCTTTTCCCCTCTCATAACTATTGTGTTAAGTACAAATGAACAAAGGTGTGCACATACACCTTTTCAAATTAACTTATTTTTTTTTTGCTGTTTGGGTCACACCCAACGATGCTCAGGGGTTACTCCTGGATTTGCACTCAGGAATTACTCCTGGCGGTGCTTGGGGGACCATATGGGATGCCGGGGATCGAACCCGGGTTGGCCGCGTGCAAGGCAAACGCCCTACCCGCTGTGCTATCGCTCCGGCCCCTCAAATTAACTTTTTTTACATTTTGAGAATATATACCAAGAAGCAGAATAGATAGGTCACATGGGAGCTCTTATTTCCTTGAAAAATCTCCATATTGTCTTCATCCAGGCTGGACCAAACAACATTCCCACCAACAGTAAATGAAGGGTCCTTTTTTGGACACATCCCCACCAGCACTGTTTTTTTTTTCTATTTTCTCTGGTGGTATATACCATTCTCATTGGTGTGAGGTGATACCTCATTGTCATTTTGATGGTTTCCCTGATAGTATGTGATGATAAACACATTTTAATGTGCATATTTGCCATCTCTGTATCCTCTTTGTGGAAGTATCTACTCATCAAAAGTAGTTCTTTGACCAACAGAAAATGATGATGGTTCTTGAAGCTTTACTGCTAGTGTGAAAGGACCATAATTATTATTAATAATAATTAGATTAGCTAACATTTATCCATAAGCATGTGTAAACAACGGTGCTTCCTATGCACTTCTCAATCTTCAAATAATCCTATGCAATGGGGATATGTTATGACTCCATTTTACAGAGAGAAAAGGAGTTAAAGATTTGGGAGAGGCTCAGTGGCTTATTATCTGTCTTGAAATCCCAAGAGCCTGAGCCTGATCCCCGATTCCTTGACACATGAACTGAGCGCCACCATGACTAATCAAGGATGTGAGAATACTGAGGTCTGGACCCCTCAGCAAGCCCATGTGTAAGCACCACAGCAAGGAACACACCTAGAACTAACTTGGGCAATGAACATGACCAAACTATGCACAAGGACCTCAACTAAACAGCTGTAACCTATGGTGAGCACTGCAGTTGATGGAACAACCACAGAGGGAGGGGAGGGGGAGGGAAGATAATTTGGCCCAGAACTGCTTATCTAGTGGGTTAGTTATCCCAGGGCCTTTGATTCAAGCGCCCTTTCTATTTGTTTTTTCAATTTTATCTCTATCTATTGGGCTGGAGTGATAGCATAGTGGTAGGGCATTTGCCTTGCACGTGGCACACCCGGGTTCGATTCCTCCACTCCTCTTGGAGAGCCCAGCAAGCTACTGAGAGTATCTCACCCACATGGCAGAGCCTGGTAAGCTACCCGTGGCGTATTCAATATGCCAAAACCAGTAACAACAAGTGGAGACATTACTGGTGCCCACTTGAGCAAATTGATGAGCAATGGGATGACAGTGATACAGTGATATTATCCCTATCACTATCCACTGGACTTCTTCCACCCTTTTACCCTTTTCATATTATACTCCGGTAGAAATGACAGGTGTGGCCAGAGTCCAAGGGTTTGTTGTTTTTTATTCAAGTGTTCTCTCTTTCAACCACTATTCTGATTTGCTTCCAAAGAGAGAGAAATTCTTTGTTCTCAGAAGGAATTCAGGGGTCCTGAGAAGTCCAACTGCTACACATTTCAAATGTAATCACTCTGCATTGTCAAAGTTTGACTGAATTTTCCAAGAAGGCCTTAGTATATTATGTTGAGTTTTGAATAATTACACTGTAACTTAATGGCCTTTATGGATTATATTTTATAAATTAATCCAAAAGCTTCTAAAGCACCAAATTCTAAATTATGGTTGAGTCATTTCATTGTGAGAAAGACAAGCAAGTACATTTCTAGAAGAGTAAATTTAGCTCAGTGGTGTGGATTGCGTTTTACTTGGGAATTGCCTTTGATGTGGACAATTTCCTGAAATTATTTTTTGAAAAAAATTTTTTGCGAATAGGATGAACTGATTGGAAATAACTAGAAAACTATTTGTATCTAGGTATTCCAACACAAGCAGCTAAGAGTGAGAGCAGTTTCAGACACACAGTCTGTGTTCTTCTCCCAACATGATTCTATTTGCTGTTCAGTCTCAAGTTAATTGCCATCCTTCTGTTTCGTTATTCTGCAAAATAGGATTGTAGTGCAACCATTCCAAATTATTAGTCTGAGGAATGAATTAATACATGCTCAATATCTGATGCTGAGTTGTGACTCATAGCTACTGTTATTAGTTGACATACTGATAGTATTTTGTTTGATTCAACAGGCTAGCTGAAATAGAGTAATAGTTCAGTTCATTTAGATTTCCCCATTAATTATAGCTTATTATTCTTGTGAGAAAACCTAGTGAGTATAATAATATTATCACCATGAACTAAATTAACCTCAGGACCACCAGGTTAGACTCAATACAGTTCTTAAATTGGTTCCATGGGATAGTACAGGTTCGTAGAATCACTATCATGATGGGTACCTGTGATTTCCCCTTATTTGGCACTGAATTTCCTAGCAAAGTTATATAAAAGTATTCAAGAATGAACACACAAGAATGTTATTCACAACGGAACATAGAGAGCAAAATGAATGACCTCACTTATGTATGAAATGTAGAGAAACAAAACATGCGAATAAGTTGACAGCAAATGACAACAAACCGTCGACCCTGGGTTATAAAACAGAGGACTACAAATTGTGGAGGGGTGTGGGGGCAAGGAAGTGAAGTAGAAATGACTCTGGGTTACTGGTTGGGGGTCTTAGGGACTTTGGTGGTGGTGAGGAGTGCTAATTAAATGTACCAATATCATAAACATTAATACCACTGTCAGTATGGTACCTAAGTGACAATAATATAAAGCAATTTAAAAAACACACAAAAGGGGCCTGAGAGGTAGCACAGTGGGTAAGGAACTTGTATATTGCTGACAAAGGTTTGAACACCCAGCTCCCCACACAGTCTCCTAGGCACGGCCAGGAAGTGATCCTTGGGCACAGAACCAGGAGTAAGCCCTGAACACCACCGGGTCTGCCGCCCCAAACAAACAAGTCAATCAAACACGCGCAGCAAATGGTGGTGTCTAATAAGCAAGTAGACTGCCCAAACATTTGATAAGGATGAACCCCGTAGAGCAGAAGGAGGGCAGAGAGACAAAGATCCACGCAGAGAGAGGATGTCAGATCTTTTTCACAAACTTGGATAGAAAATCACACAATGGCAGGTTACAGAGCATGCAGATGACATTAGAGAAGAATATTGTACCATGTGGACAGGTACATATACTCAGTGAAAATAATGGAAAAACCAGAAAGTATTTACACAGACTTGTCAAATATTTGGGTATTGGACAAATGGGTATTTTCCCTGTTTTCCCTTTTTATTTCTGATGATTGGCATTTTCTAATGTTCCCGGCATCCAAATATGTTTATTTAGTGATAAGAAACATACAATAGAAGCAATTTTAAAAAATAATGGGCAATCTTTTTTCGTTTCAATACACACACTGCAGGTTGAAGTTCACTGCTCTAATCTATCTTCATGCTTAAATGACAATTTTTCTCTTACTTCCCACAAAAAGCAGGCATAGTTTTTCATTTCTCTCCAGTAGCACCTTTCACCAGAAACACCTTTTTCCAAATACCCATGACCCTCATTTTTTATAAAAAAAACTTGACTGTAGCATTGACACATGTGTGTGTTATGTTTCCTCTGTTAACTATATTTCTGCCCATAAAGTATAGCTCTGTATCCCTAGAAAGATGTCTACTCGAGTTCTTTATTTTTCTCACACAGCATCCATCTATTCATAAGGCACAGGAACATATTTCTTTTTCAGCCACGTGAATGGGAAACGGTGCGTATAGCAAACCAGATAGTGGCAGAAAGAAATGGCATAGTAAGCAAAGTAGGAAGAACCTTAGAGCATCCTTAGCCACACTCAGCAACCAGATGGAACTAGTGGGAACTTCAGAAATTAAAAACTATAGATTCACTAAGAGTTCCTCAAGAGGAACCTAGAGATGAAACTGTCTCTGAGGAACCCAAATACTTACAAGAGATAAACATGAGGCATAATAATGGAAAGGGCATATGAGTATTGATAACCATGTCCAGGAACAAATCTGGGGCTGGGGGCACAGAAGAAGTGAGAGGCAGGGTTGAAGTGATAGAAGGACAAGTAGAGGAAATGGAGAATGTTGGAAGTGGGAATAGGGGAGAAAGCTGGGGTTGTGTCTGTAGTCCTCCAGGAGGCAGCCACCCCTCATTACTGACGGTTCTGGACTTCCTTATGAGGCTCTCATGCAGGTGGAAGTAAGGGGCATTGTGACGCCGAATCCAGTTGGTTACTATGAAAGGTCATCTGGGAATACATTTGATTTTTGCTCAGTCTTTGAAGACTAGTGGTAGTGGAGTGCTTAGCACCAGACTATTGACCATACCAGCTGTCTTGAAGGTTCTGCCTTTGGGGTCCCACAAGGAAGGAACCAGGTGCAAAAGGCTTGGGTAAAACATGGCAGGAAACTAATTCCTGTAGGTCTTCCAAGAGCTAGTCAAAAAGGAAGTTTTACCGCACACACAATACTATTGGAACAGAAAGCTGAGGCTCACAAATATTGACTGGAGTAGCTTTAAAAAATAGAAGTGTAAGGCTGAGGACTTAAACTTGGGGATCATGGGAACCCTGGCCGCCACCAACTTAGCTCACAGAGCACTCAGGTATGGTCAAGTGACTCAGTGTCCAGGACTCTGAGTTACAAGGAGTGCTGCAGTTACATGACTTCTAGTCTCTTCCGGTTCTAGAACTCTGACTCTGTTCAGGTGATCAAGGTAACTTCTAACAGAAAAGCACCGTGAGTAGCCTCTGATGTACTTCTAAAGGGCTTTGATGTACGAGTCAAAGCTTCGTGGCCAGCAAATGAATTCCCTCCTTTAACCTGAAGCATCAGGTCACATTCAGGAGAATATCTAGGATTCCTTACGTGCCCCAGAATTAGTCATTTGGGGCTGCATCCAATTATGTCCAGCTTTACTAACCTACTCTGCCCCTGGAGCTTCAGATCGGCTCTAGAACCCGGGGCTCTATATTGGAAGAAGGGTTTTCCAACCTTTTTGGATGAGAAGATTCAATCCCAAAATTGGGGGTAAATCCAAGAGTCAGTCAGTCAGCAAGGATTTGACTCCAAAGCTTACAAATGTCTGGCAACAATTTCTGAAGATAGGCCAGAATTTGAAAGCACATGTGGAAACACAGTGTAATCTTGGACTTAGAAAAAATTAGATGTCTACACTATGAAGAGAGAGCAGTTATTTAAATATGCAAATGTGTCCCTTTAAGAATGATTAACAGTGAGGTGCCTTGCATCCATTTTACTGCTATGAAAAAGAGTTTGTCTCAAGATTCTTTCTGAGCAAAGACTGCTATTAAGACTAGATGTTTATTATATGATGCATGCAAAACTTAGGTGAAGTTTTTACACTGAATATACAGAAGAGAAAGATAATGAAAGATTGTCTATACAGAGCTCATTTTATTCAAGTTCAGTGAAGATTATGAACCAGATTTTCAAATCTAGCTCACAGGATCCCTTTACAACTTCTAAGAATTAACCTCTCACTTTCATTATAAACTTAAGTATATGAAAATATGTATACATACACACATATATGTATACACATGTAAACTTGAATAATATGTCAGAACCAGAAGATCCAGGTTCCAGCCTCGATCCTGCTGAAGAACAAGGGTCTTCTACTGTCCTCTGTAATCACCCAGTGCTAACCTTATTTTCCATGGAAGAAGGTGGCAGAGAGAATGAAGCTTACACCAGGGCCTCCAAAAACAGTGAACTGGAAACAGGACAGAGAAGTGAAGCCTCAAGAATAATCACAGACATTATGGGCTCCAGGGGGACAGGTTGATCACGTGGCAGTAGGATTTCCGGTAAATCATCATCACCGTCACTCTGAATAATGAAAAGCCCAGGGCTGATCACGGTGGTAGGAAGTCACTAGCTGCTGCTCAAACCATTGGCCTAGTAAAGGCTTAGGTGGTTCCCGGCCAAGCAAAGTCCAGAGAGTCCCCTCATATTTCAAGCGAATCCAGGAAGAAATGTGGATGGAATGTGTTGTTAGAGATACCAGAGACTGTGGCTCCCCATAGCATCAGATCAATTCATCTGCAATGACAGAAGGTGCTCTCAGAAAGCATATCTGAAAAGCACACTGTGGATAGTGATAGAAAAGGCCTGGAGGAAAACACCTATGTGAAGCCCCCGGGGTTTTGTTTTGGTTTCTTAAAACGATTCTGTGACTTCGACAGACACAATAAAGAGGTTGGAATGCAGTTAGAGTTGGCTATCTTTAAGAAAGAGCACTCTTAAAACCACTATAATGGAGTTTCCTTTTACCTAAAACCCACACAAACAAGAAATCCATCCCGTTATTTAAAAACACAAACAAAACCCAACAATGTTCTAAATGGGGAAATGGCTTGGAGATGGGAAGGCCAGCACAGTGGAGAGGAAAGGAGGCATTATGTATTTGGGTATTATCCAAATTGTTGCTTATCCCTCTTCCCTGCACAACAATCTCTGAAAGTTTATAGATATTTGTTGTATCACAGCAGATGTCTAGAACAAATATTAAGCAAAGGAGAATGTATATGATCTCTCCCATTTTAGTTTTTTTTTTTTAAGTAGGAAGATTGACTAGATATTAACACAAATGGGTTTAAATGTGAAGCTGCCATAAAAGCAGGGACATAAATGTAATTCTCCCAGCCGCTATTTTGATGCACATTTTTGATTCCATGAATATTTTATGAAATGGCCCAAACTAAAGCCATATAACATTCCTGCATTACTGATGCTCGCGCCCGTAAGCTACGAACATTAGAGGCATGATTGAGTGCATTAAAATGAACTCATTCAGCAGTGCATTGATTACTTGAAGGGGGAGGGAAACGAAAAAGGGAAAAAAAATAAAAAGAAGTTGCTCCACTTAAGAAAACAGCACACAGACCTGAAGTTTGCTTGAGAGGAAGGGTCAGAACAAGTCTGAATAAAATAATACTTCTTAACATCTCACTCTGTCTAGCCCTGACATCAATTAAGCAAGGTGTTAATTATGTCCAAAGATGGCTCCTGGTATTGTTCAGGTAATTTCAAATGTCACACTCTCTAGGATGCACAGGCTATTCATGCATCAGCAATTCCGAGAGCAGCTAATTATTTCCTTTTCTATCAACTTGTACACTTGCCAGTAAAAATAATGCTATGGAAACAATTGCATGAAAATAATTTGACAGGTCCATAAGGCCTATTTTTTCAAGTAGCGCTGGAATAAGTCTTCAGCAGGTTTTCTTCTCAATTGGGCACATTTGTCAAGGAATTTAGGGAAATTCTTCACTTCCACTTAAAACAACAACCTAACAGAATAATAAAGCTTTATGCATATTATATTACATTTTAATTGAGAGCTACTGGACATCTTTGGTATGTGTTGCCCTTGCATACAGCATAGACATTAAAAATTACTAGGAGCAATGGTGAATAGTAGCAAAAAGAGAAAAGTGTCACTGCTCTTTTATAAAGACAAAAGGCATTGCTTTCTATCTACTTCAGTTTGACTGTGTGAGGAATTTATATTATCTTTAGGTTTTTGCATTCAATTATGATCATGATAACAGATGCTGAGATAGTTAAGGGTCTCTCACACTTCCCAGTGAAAACATCACTTTCTAGGGCTTATCTCATGTCAGAGGAAATGTGTTTCGTATTATAAACCGTCGGAACATCATTGCAAAATGGAATGCTGGGGAAAGAAAAGATATTTTCCCCTGCAATTCAAAAGCATTCCCAATATACTAGAAACATACTATATCCATGACTTTTGAGTAGCTGGGTTAAGATAGAACAAATTCAAGATGTTATTTGAAAAATGGCATTCTTCATTCCGATCAAGGATTTCAGGTGACCATTATAGGAAAGGTGCCACACTGTCTGTTACAGAGTGTCTATCATTCAATCAGACAATGAAAACGGTCCCATCAAGACCTTTTTACTGTTATCAGCAGTGGTAGGAAGTTAATCTCCAAACTTCAGATTTACCTGGACTTCTCAACCTGGAATTCTCAATGATTTGATGTAATCCGTGATTTTAGACAAGTGGTCTGCGGTAGGTGCTGGAAGCAGGCACAGACCTGACAGCTTAATGTCATAATAAACCTCAGGCAATTGATCTCCAGCCAAGGTCCATAATTCCTGAGGATGAAGCATTAGGCATATTCGTGCTTAAATGTTCCTAAGTGGACTTTACTAAGAAATTTTCAAAAATGCAAAACACCTGGACAATGTACAAGCTATAGGAAATCAAAACCAACCATCCTAAACCCTAAACAGTTTAGAGAGCTTACTATTTTCCTCAAAACAATAAACTGATGTCAGTGGTTACATGCGCATCCTAAAAAGCCCTAAATAAAAAGTATGGGCAAGCATAAAAGTCCAAAGAGAATGGAAGTCAATACTAACAGAAGAGTAACTAATGAATGATAGAGTCCCGGGTTTCATTCTGCAATTCTTATTTAGATTATGAGATGTTGACAATTCAAAATAAACCACATTCTTATCATGTCATGAGAACTAAGAACAAGGTGTGAAGTGTGCCTAGGGGATATCACTTTCTGCTTAATTTGTGGAGTATGGGGATGAGTGAGCAAAGGGCTAACTTGAATCTTCAATATCATTGTCGTCGTGGACATATTACAAGCAGATGCTAGTTTTGATGTAACAAACATCCCATGGACTTAAAAACAATCAATTTAAGTCACTGCAAAGGGAGAAAAATGTTAGTTGAGCAAATACATGCTTGCATGGTACTTCTCATGCCACTTCATGTATGTCGTGTAAGGGTTGCCATTGGAAGGAGTCTGGAGGGGCTCACTACTTGAATTGCTTGAAGTCTTAAATACTTTATGACAATGCCACTTTGTCAGCTTCAATTCCTCTTAGTTGAAAGCAGCAGATCTTATTGAACTTCATGCAACACCCCTTTTGCTTCTTGATCCGTGGTACCACTTGCTCAAGGGGCACTTGGATTTGGAGAATATCGTTCATGGACATCGCAGGCAGTTGGACCATAGTTGATGATTAGCATCATGTTAGGCCCACAATGGGCCAGGCCAGACCACATCATTTCATGGACCACATACTGTCCCTCCTAAAGAGATATTTTGTGTTAGGGAGCTGGAGAAAAGTGGTCCCAGAGCAACACCTCCTCTAGGGTGAGCATTCAAAGCTCCATGCAGCCTTTCATGACCTCCCCCGCCTTGAAAAGTTTTGAAAACAGAAAGAGAATGGGCACCTCGAAATGAGGCTTCCTCCCCGGGCTGCAAACTAAGCAGTAAATAATTGAACCCCCCTGAAAAAAGATAAAATACAGGTAAAATACAAGTGGCAGTGTCGGTAACATGGACATGAAAGAGAACGGGGAGAAAATGAATTTTAAAAAAAGGCAAGGAAATAATTTATCTGAAGCTCTAATAAAGTTTCATTTGCAGTCTTATTTAAAGATATATCAGACTTTAGGGATGTAACCTAATTACATTTTTATTCTAGGTTCCATTCAAGGATCTTGGACTTTGATTCTTCAATGCAGATCAAACATGGGATAATTTTCTTGTGGCTATCAATACTTAAAAAGGAGCTCTTCATTAAATACCATAAGGTTTTATGAGCCTGGACATGTAGTAGGTGGAGAATAAATGGATATGTCCCCCTGGCCCCCCCGCTTCCAAAGTGACAATTTATGGAGAAATAGCAGAGTCAATTCTGAGGGGTTGGGGGGGTGACTTTTGAGCTGTGCACTTTAACCAAAAAATAAAATGATTCTGTTTCTAATATTGACATAGTCAAGTGCACATTGGAAAATAATAGGCTACAGCCCACTTTCTAAGTCCAATCTTGGAATTAACTCAGAAGGTGTGATACAGGATGTATAAGTCTTCCTGTTGTCACACAGAGGCTGACGGGGGATGTTTCCTTTTGGTGGAGCGGTGGACAAACCGCCGTGCCCGTGGCTTACTCCTGGTTCTGTGCTTGGTGATTACTCCTCATGGGGTAGGGCGTTTGCCCTGCAGGAGGCCGGCCTGGGTTCGACTCCTCCGCCCCTCTCAGAGAGCCCGGCAAGCTACTGAGAGTATCACACCTTTACAGCAGAGCCTGGCAAGCTCTCTGTGGCGTATTCGATATGCCCAAAACAGTAACAAGAAGTGGCACAATAGAGACGTTACTGGTGCCCACTCGAGCAAATCGATGAGCAACGGGAGGAGAGTGCTACAGTGATACAGTGATTATTCCATAAGGAATGCTGGAGATAGGAGCTGGGGATCGAACCGAGGTCAGCTGCATGCAAGTTCTGCTGACCTGCTGCTTTATTGGGTTCTGTTGCGTTTGGCCATCGATTATTCCCTTATTATGGCTTTTGCATCCCATGTATGAGAAAGATCATTCTGATTCTCTCCTCTGACAGTTCCATCCACAGAGCAGTGAATTTCATTTTTTTTCTTATAGCTGAATAGTACTCCATACTTGTATTATTTCCAGATTTTGGCTATTGTGACTAGGGCTGCAATGAATTCAAATGTTTTTTCTGAGAAGTTTTTGTGCCCATGGGGTAGGATCTCAGAAGTGAGACTGCTGGATCATGTGAAAACTTAATTCTTAGTTTTATGAGGAATGTCTATTTTTTTCCCAAAAGGTTGGACCAATTGACACATCACCAGTAGTGAATGAGGGTTCCTTTATTCAAACGCCCCTGCAAACACTGCTTGTTTTCATTTTTGGTGATGTGTGCCAGTCTCTTGGTCTGGGGAGATATCACATTACTGTTTTATGATTTGTACTTCCCTGATGATCTATGATGCAAAATTTGTTCCATATAACTCATGGCCCCCTATGTCTTAATTGAGGGGGTGTCTGTTCACTTCTTCTCCCCTTTTATGATGGTGTTTTTTTCTTTTTTCTTGTAAGATTTATCAGTGCTTTATGATTCTTGGAAATGAATCCTTTTTCAGATGTATGATCGGCAAATATTTTATACCAGTTGGTGGGTTACCTGTTGATTCTGGTTATTGTTTCTTTTGGGGTGCAGATGCTTCTTAATTTGACAGAGTCCCATTAATTTATCTCCACATTCATTTGCTTGGCCAGTGGTATTGAATCATTCTTCTAAAGGGACATCTTTCTCTTTCCTTTACCTCATACCAAGGGATGAAAGGGATTTTTAGGTCACAGTTTTAGAAGTAGTTTGAAAGGAGTCAGGAGGGGTGAGCAAAATTTCTTTTTAAATGATTAAAAAGGAAATGATGTTTACAGTGAACCTAGGTACTTGGTACCTGAAGATCCGAGTAAGCAGGGACCTAGAGAACCCAGCAGGAGAAGCAGTGGTCGTGGTTTAGTGGAAACCACTGGGAGATTTGCTGAGGTTTTCTTTGGTTCATTGTTTGGCATTCCCCTCTAAAGACTGGCCTCCCCCAACAGTGAATTTCAAGCCTAAGAAGGAAGGAGATGCCTTTTGCCCATTCAAGTTCTAGTGTTTTCTCTTGCAGCCTTCTGTAGGTAACATAGCTTTTGCTGGTAGACCTTTTAAAGTATGGTAGCAATTTAAATAGAAAATAAGAGTCATTTGAAACTAAAAATAACCATATTACACTATAATCAGAATCTATAAATAGCAAACAATGAAGATGTCATTTGCTTGCTATTGTTTGGTGCATGAATAAAATACCAGGCTTACAAAAACAAAAGAAAAACTTATGTTGACTATATTTTGGGTGGCCCATTCATTCTGGTTTGCCTGGGACCATTTTGGTTCCTGCATCCACAGCCTCAAGTTCTTGGTAACCTCCTCCAATTCCAGGAAAACTGGGATGATGCCAGTTAGATATCCCCACAACAGGGAGCCCAAAATACAAAAACATTTTTTTTAAAAAATATAATTAAAAAGTAAGGGTAATATGATAGACAGCGGGTAGGGCGTTTGCCTTGCACGAGGCCAACCCAGGTTTGATTCCTCAGTCCCTCTTGGAGAGCCCGGCAAGCTACTGAGAGTATCCCACCTGCATGGCAGAGCTTGGCATGTATTCGATACACCAAAAAACAGTAACAAGAAGTCTCACAATGGAGACACTGGTGCTGCTCGAGCAAATCGATGAACAACAGGAGGACAGTGCTACAGTACTACAAAACTTAATGAGTATGATGCAATTTGCATTTAAAAACATTTCAGGAAAAAATGTTATATGAGCATGAATGACATTCTAGAGGAAAAAAATCTTAAAAATTAAAAAAATTAATCTTTAAAATTAGAAAAAATATCTAAAATATCAATAATGATGTCATCGATCAAGTCATTTCTCTTTTGCTAGAGTTTCCATCTACTCTTTTTTATGTGTATTCTTTTTGGAGAAGCAAAAACATTTTCATTGAAACTTATTAAGAAAGTTGTAAGGGGAAGGAAGGGGAGAAATATGTGTTTGAGAGAGAATACAAGTGTCTCCAGAGTGAGAATAAGTGAGCAATGAAGCATAGACAAGTAAGTTAGTGTGTTCAAAGGAGAATATGGGTTTGGAAAGCAAGCTCCCTTTTCATGGTTTTAAAGAGAAGAATGTCATATTTCTGTTTATCTAAATTATTTTTATAAAAATACTCTCTATATTACAGATTTCCATAAGAGCATTAAAAAAATCTACTTAAATTTTGGGAGGAGAGATGTATATGTAATTTTGTCATCAGCCAACTACCCAGATATTTAAATTATCTTTTTCTTATAAATGATGTTTCTATTTATCCCTCCATGTATTTTTGAACCTTAAAGATATTCAGATACCTTTCCTATCTGAATGCCCTTAATATCTTTTTCTTGCCTAACCGCTATTGCAAGTACTTCCAATACTATATTGAACAGAAGTGGAGAGAGAGAGCATCCTTGTCTCATCCCTGATCTTAGAGGGAAGGCTCTTAGTTTTTCCCCATTGAGGATGATGTTTGACATAGGCTTGTGGTAGATGGCTTTGACTATATTGAGGAAAGTCCCTTCTATATCCATTTTGGCAAGAGTTTTCATCATAAACAGGTGCTGGATCTTGTCAAATGCTTTCTCTGCATCTCTTGATATGGTTATATGGTTTTTATCTTTTTTTTTTTTGCTGATATGATGGATTATGTTCTATTCACAGATGATATGATACCATACTTAGAGAACCCTAAAACCTCTACCAGGAAACTCCTAAAAACAATTGACTTGTATAGTAAAGTTGCAGGATATAAAATCAATATCCAAAAGTCCATGGCTTTCCTATACACAAATAATGAGAGAAGAAAGTGGCAAGAAAAGGGGCTGGAGTGATAGCACAGCGGGTAGGGTGTTTGCCTTGCACGCGGCCGACCCGGGTTCGAATCCCAGCATCCCATATGGTCCCCTGAGCACGGCCAGGGGTGATTCCTGAGTGCAGAGCCAGGAGTAACCCCTGTGCATCGCCAGGTGTGACCCAAAAAGAAAAAAAAAGTGGCAAGAAAAAAGAAATCCCATTCACAGTTGTGCCTCAAAAAATCAAGTACTTCAGAATCAGCTTAACTAAGGATGTAAAGGACTTGTAAAAGAAAACTACAAAATGCTACTTCAGAAAATTCAATGTGATCCCTATAAGAATACCCATGACATTCTTCAAAGAAATGGAGCAAACACTCATGAAATTCATATGGAGAAATAAGCCCCTATGAATAGCTAAAGCAAGTCTTGGGAAAAAGAAAATGGGAGGAATCAACCTCCCCAATTTCAAACACTACTACAAAGCAGTAATAATTAAAGCAGCATGGTACTGGAACAAAGGCAGAGCTACAGACCAATGGAACAGGGTTGAATATTCTGACACCCTCCCACCCAATATATGATCATCTAATCTTTGATAAGGGAGCAAGAAATGTGAAGTGGAGCAAGGAAAGCCTTTTTAACAAATTGTGCTGGCAAAACTGGAAACTGGACAGCTATAGGCCAAAAAATGGGCTCAGATCTCTAACTAACACCATGTACAAAAGTCAGATCAAAATGGATTATAAAGACCTCAACATCAGACCAGAATCCTTAAGGTACATTGAAGACAAGTTTGGCAAAATCCTCCATGATATTGAAGCTAAAATATCTTCAAAGACAACACACCACTGACCAAATAAGTGGAAACAGAGATAAACACATGGAACTATCTTTTTTTTTTTTTTTTGCTTTTTGGGTCACACCTGGCGATGCACAGGGGTTACTCCTGGCTCTGCACTCAGGAATCACCCCTGGCGGCGCTCAAGGGACCATATGGATGCTGGGATTTGAACCCGGGTTGGCCTCATGCAAGGCAAACGCCCTACCTGCTGTGCTATCTCTCCAGCCCCAACACATGGAACTATCTTAAACTAAGAAGCTTCTGCATCTTCAAAGACAGAGTGACCAAAATGCAAAGACAGTCTACAGAATGGGAAAGTATATTCACCCAATACCCATCTAATAAGGGGTCAATATCAAGGATATACAAGGCATTGGTTGAATTCCACAAGAAGAAAACACCCAACCCCATCAAAAAATGGGGTGATGAAATGAACAGAAACTTTCTCAAAAAAAGAAATTTGAATGGCTGAAAGGCACATGAGAAAATGCTCTAGATCACTAATCATCAGGGAGATGCAGATTAAAACAACAATGAAATATCATCTCACACTACAGAGACTGGCCCACATCCAAAAGAACAAAAGCAACTGGTGTTGACACAGATGTGGGGAGAAAGGGACTCTCCTTCACTGCTGGTGGGAATGCCAACTGGTTCAGCCCTTTAGGGAAATAATATGGACGCTTCTCAAAAAATTAGAAATTGAGTTCCCATTTGACCCAGCAATACCACTCCTGGGAACATATCCCAGAGAGGCATAAAGGTATAATAGAAATGACATCTGCATTTTTATGTTCATTGCAGCACTGTTTACAATAGTCAAAATCTGGAAAAAAACCGGAGTGCCCAAAAACAGATGACTGGTTAAATAAACTTTGGTACATCTATACAATGGAATACTATGCAGCTGTTAGAAAAGATGAAGTCATGAAATTTGCATATAAGTGTATCAACATGGAAAATGTCATGTTAAGTGAAATGAGTTAGAAATAGAGAGAGACAGACATAGAAAGATCGCGCTCATCTGTGGAATATAAAGCAACAGAATGGGAGACTAACACTCAAGAGTAGAAGGGCTAAGAACAAGGAGGTCTGCCCCACAGCTTGGAAACTGGCCTCACATGCTGGGGGAAAAGGCAGCTCAGATAGAGAAGGGAAGACCAAGCAGGAGATGTTGGGAAGACCCATTTGGGTTGAAAGATGTGTGCCGAAATAGACTATAGACCAAACATGATGGCCACTCAATACCTCTATTGCAAACTACAACACCCCAAAGAAGAGAAAACAAAAGGGAATGCACCGCCGAAGAGGAAGAGTGGGGTGGCGGGGGTTGGGGTGAGGGTGGTGGGAGGAATACTGGGAACATTTGTGGAGGAGAATGGGCACTGGTGGAGGGATGTAAACCATCACTGTATGACTGAAATGCAAACATGAAAGTTCATAAATTTGTAACTGTACCTCACGGTGATTCACTAATAAAAATTTTTAAAAAATAGATTTCTAGAAGTGTGGACTACAGACTGAACATGATGGCCACTTAGTACCTCTATTGCAAACCACAACACCCAAAAGGAGAGAGAGAGCAAAAGGGAATGCCCTGTCACAGAGGTGGGGTGGGCTGGAATGGATGGGGTGGGGGTGGTGGGAGGGATACTGGGACCATTGGTGGTGGAGGATGGGCACTGGTGAAGGGATGGGTACTCGACCATTGTATGACTGAGACGCAAGCACGAAAGCTTGTAAGTTGTAACTATCTCACGGTGATTCACTAATAAAATATTTTTTAAAAAGTATATGACTTCCCAAAAATAGATATCTAGAAGCAGAAGTAATAGATAAAGGATGTGAAAGGATACTAGGCATTGCCATGTTGCTTTCCAAAAAGCATTTAAGTAGTTGACATTATCATCAGAAATCCACATACTATTTTAAGAGGCCACTTTTTTTTTAAGGAGTGTAAATGATATGTCCCGGTTACCCAAATTAAATTTTAGAGAAGTTGGTTCTTTTCCAGTAGGTTCATTACATATCAGATTCCTCTTTAGCAAGTTATTTCTGTCCCTTTTCTATAAATTTACAACTGTCAGCATTTTACTTATGACATTTTTCTTAGGAGTGCATACTTTACACCAATTGTGGATACCAATTCTGTTACACACATATAATTTTAAAAAGTCAGTGTTTCTTCTTTGGGTGACCTCTGCCCCTGTCTGAGTGTGCCTGCCCCGCCTGCTGTTATACTCGGAAGACACAGAAGACACATCTTCAGCTCACTATTCAGCCCACTCTCCTCCTCGGTCTTAGTGACTCTCTCGTCTCCATGCTTCTAGATCCTCCTTCTAGATCCTCCATCCATAACTCTATTTTTTTTCTTTTTGGGTCACACCCAGCAATGCTCAGGGGTTATTCCTGGCTCATGCACTCAGGAATTACTCCTGGTGCTTGGGGGACCATCTGGGATGCTGGGGATCGAACCCGGGTCAGCCACATGCAAGGCAAATGCCCTACCCACTGTACTATTGGTCTGGCCCCATCCATAATTCTTAAACAAACAAATTCACACCCAAATTGCAATGCACGATGAAGAGCTTTGTGACAAAGTCACTGGGGATTGAACTACCGTCCTTGTACTGACAAGCAGGGGTCCTACGATGGAGCCACATCTTTGGACATCGTGACTTTTTATTTTCAGTGAAGAGTGGCACAGAGGCTCCACCTCTGAGCTTCACAAATCAACATTTCCCTTTCCTCTCTAACTCAGAAAGCTGACATTAAGGTTTCCAGGACAAGTGTTCCAACAGTGGCTATGAAGTGTCCTAGGTGGCCATGAAGATATGAGCTGGAAGAGAATTGAGAACCAGTTCCACAACATTAGCAACTGAAGTTAAAGTAAAAAAAAAAAATTTGAAAGGCTATAGAGCAACCGGATGTTCCCCCCAGCTCTGGCCCTCAGCTGGCATTCAAATGCTGCGCTAAGTAAGATAAGTAGCAAGACTCAGTGAGTTATTTTATATTCATCAACTATCACTAATGTAACTGCTCTGTGTTTGAATAGGCAGGCTCCACATTTTCGCCTAGATTTAAAGCTTTTTTCCCACCTTTCTAGTGTTCCAACATATTGGAACTTCTCTGTCTATCTGAAAATTCAAACACGTCCCCACTTGTGTATTTTATTTATAACATCATTGGGTCTGTTGTCTGTTGCAGTTCTTTAATATTTACCATTATTTCTTAGCAAGCATAAAAGCCTATTTTCCTTCACCATACTATTTGGTTCAATTAAATGTTTAAAGTGAATTAAGTTAAAAATATAAGAAAATATATAAATAAATAAAATGAATCAATTTCCCCCTGATTGAAAATAACACATGCTCAAGGTAAACAGCAAACTAGTAGGGGCAAAGGATGTAGAATTCAAATGTAAGTGCCTCGTCCCACTTATCTTAAACACCCCTCTGCCGAGACCATCCCAGATGAGATTTTGTGTATTTGATAGGGTTTAAATCCTTTCAAGAGCACTTATATGGCTATTAATTTTTAATAAAATGAAAGAGAAAATAAAATACCACACTAAAAACTGATATATCCTTTGCATTTCTTTTAGTTATTAAGGCTGTTTTTCTAATAAACTGGCAAATGTTATTCCATGACAAATAAGAAATTACAGTGAAATTTCTATCAGTTTTGATATGGCAGCTTTGATGATATTAAAATCATTGATGATATTACTCTATTTTAACCTTTTTTTATGACAACAGAATACCATAATAATCACTCTCATTTCAAATGCCAAAATATGAATATATTCACCAAAAGAAGCCCTATTTATAATTAAATAAGAAATAAGGTAAAAGTCAGCATTCAAAAAAAAACTATTGTTTATGTGAAGTAGAAGGGTCTTGCAGAGAAATTTTTATATTATTTTTAGAAACTCTTAAGTCAATCACCACCTGTCATAATGTTTTTATAAGTTATGGATTAAAATTAAGGGAACATTCTTCACATGTAAAGTTATATCCACCATTGCTCTGTTCCTTTATTTCCCCCTGAAACAATTTTTGTCTTTAGTTAAAGAAAACTGCGGATGCCATCTTGAATAGTCTATGTTTCCTGATGCTGCCATGTACCTGCAACCAGGTGGGTTGAGTGACAGGTTTCACAGTTCACAGAGCCAAAGACTGGAGTGTGAGAGGAAGATGCTGGCCAGGCTGCTCCTTTTGAGACCCATAAGGGGGAATCTGCTCAGTGCCTCATTCCCAGCTTACAGCAGCTGGTGTTTCTTGGCTGGTTGGGGGTGTTCACCCTGTGTGTTTGCTTGTCTTTCTCATCTCCTGGTAAACTTCGCAGGTCCTTCCTCGTGGTCGCCACCATCAGTGGGGCTGCCTTCCCTTCCCTTTCCCTTCTATGTCTTTATCCTAGGACACCAGTCATGTGAGATTTGGATTTGCCAACAATGACCCAATCTTTACTCGATTACCTGCCAAGATCCTATTTTCAAATAAACTCATATTAAGAAGTCCATTGTTCAACCCACATAAACAGAACTGAATTTTTTTCCTGAGAAAATAAAATTACTAGCAAAGTGAACAATGGTTTTCCTGTCTCAGCTGTGTAGCTACTAGATGCCATTGGTATCAATGCTGGAGAAGCACAAAAAATCAGGGGCAACTCTTGGAATTCTTGGGAGCAACTCTTGTGATTCTTGGGAATAGAGATTATAGACCACATATAAAAAGATCTACCAGCAAAGAGTAACTTGGGGCCTGAGTCATAGTACAATAGGTAGGGCACTTGTCTTGCATGCATCCCACCTGGGTTTTATCCCCGACATCCCATATGGTCCCCCAAGGCAGCCAGGAGTGATTCCCAAGTTCAGAGTCAGGAGTAATCCCAGAGCACTGCTAGGTGTGTGCCCTCCTAGCCACCTCTCCCCACTCCCAAAGCAAGGTAAATAGAATCACAGTTACTGTTATACGTCAGGTACACATGAGACTCCCAAACTCTAAGCAAATTTGAAATCAAAAGGAAGAGAGTAGATCGATGGAAGGGTAAGACTGCATAGAAAGATGAGACTTGACTGCAGGAAGTCTTCAGTTGAAAGAATAAGAACTTGACTTTATGTTGTGCTTTCAGTGAACCGAATGCCAGACTGTTGAACAGGGAATTGGGCATTCTTCTCAATGAAAACAGCCTCAGCTCTATGTATGGGTCAGTTGTTGCAAAATCTGTAATAAGACAATGGGTGAGTTCAAGGAACCAGAAAGTTCTATAGTTAATGTGTACACTGGCCTTGTTTCCTTAGTGTGGTGCTCTGACCCCATGGTGGAGTGTTGAGGTCTCCTTTTAACTGCTCAGGGTTCCATGGAAAGAGGGACTGAATGACAGATGGGAGTCCGAAGATTTACAGATGGCAGTTTCAAATATGAGGGGTCTATGAAAAGACACATAAGGGAAAGTGGGAGGGAAGACCATCAAACTGATGGTGGCACTCATGAAGGGACTTGGAAGTTGACCCCTCAAGCTTCTGGATGAATGGTGTGAGAGACACAAATTATTCCTTAACTGTGTTTTTAGAAATTAGTTTCTCTCTCCATATCTTTCTCTTGTGTCTTCACTTCTCATCCAGAAGGATTAAATGGCATATCCAATGGGTAAAATCTGCAAATATGTTCTCTTTGGACTTGGTTCTCAAGAAGGCGTAGTCATCGAACTCTATGATGAGGTTCAAGGGCACAGGCTAACAATCCATTGAAGGATCTGTGTGTGACATCAGTAACTAGGTGGTGATGAATTCTGGGGATAAGAACACTTTGAATAGGCAGCTATAAGCTCTGGCACCCAATTTGCTTTGCAACAATTATAATCTGTCTGATTTTAGTTTTCTCTGAATTGGTTCTGAAATTGGAACAGAGAGAGGCTATAATTATCCTTTGATAAACCCACTAATTTTCCTCTGTGATCTGTTTAACTCTTCTTTGTTTTGAAGATCTTTGCCAACTAAAGCTGAATCAATATTTGCCTATATTTTTCAACTTGTTTTTTTTTTTGGTGCTTTATTTTTAAATGTTTCTCCTAAAATTTAAATCTAAAATATGGTTTAGAAGCAATTAACATTACTGCCTAATGTTTGCTAAATATGGACAATCATAAATGTGAAATCAAACTCGTACTTAGTTTTTATATCTTGTATCTCTTCTATTTCCAAAATTATTTTGGGGAAGACTTAACTTCCTGTCCCATGAGTTTCAATATTTACCAACTGCCATCATACCAGGATCTCTTGAGTTTATCATTTGGATTTATCTCTTGTTGGCTGTAGACTAGAAAATGCACAGAAACTCTTCCAGGGTGAACTCTGGATCCTAACCATGTAAGAATGTAAGAATCTTGCTTCACGTGGGATCCAGGACACACACTCTTCACTCTCAACTTCACTGCACTCCAGACCTTGAGTACTCTTTAAAAAAACCTGAGGTCTAGGAGGTTGACTCCATGGCTTGGAGGCTGGCCTCACATTCTGGGGAGAGGGCAACTCAGAGAAGGGAACATTAAGTAAAATGTGGTCGGAGGCCATGCGGGGGGAAGGGTGTTGCGTGCCGTGCCGAATGTAAACTAGAGACTGAACACAATGGCCACTCAACACCTTTATTGCAAACCACAACACCTAATTAGAGAGAGAGAACAAAAGGGAATACCCTGCCACAGAGGCAGGGTGGAGTGTGGGGAGATGGGATTGGGGAGGGTAGGAGGGATGCTGGGTTTACTGGCGGTGGAGAATGGGCACTGGTGAAGGGATGGGTTCTCGAACTTTGTATGAGGGAAACATGAGCACAAAAATGTGTAAATCTGTAACTGTACCCTCACGGTGATTCACTAATTAAAAATAAATAAATTAAAAAAAAATCTGAGGTATTTATTATTGGAAAAGGTGAAATGGAGTCCTATCTTAATTTTTGACCCCATGCAGGTATTCAGTTTCATTCCAGGAGACAGGTACTTAATCATTATATGTCTTTATCTGAGTCATTAATAAATTTCCAAGAATTTATTTACTTATGAACGAGTATTATTTTTGGCCAGAGCATGAAGAGCTTTCAAATCTGCTTGCTCAGACTTCTTTAGATCAAGAAAGCTTTTTTACAATGTCTTTGCCTGTTGCTTTCACTGTAGTAATTGTTTGTCCTTCCTCCCAAGCTTCCAAATTTGGCATTTTCTTTTCGATTCCTTCTCTCAGCCATTCCCCTGCATAATGTAAGTGTGGTTCAACGTCTTTAAATCACTGGTTCCATTTTCCATTGTGTTAACTTTCTACTTCATCTTAGTCTGTGCTTTAAATTCTACCAACACACTTGTGGCAACACTTCTTCTGGGGCTCAAGATATTTATTTGGTCCTATCATTAAACTCTTGTCTTCTACTTGTCTTTCTGAAGGTATTAAGATTTACCTCTCCACTGCCCCAAACTACCAGTCTTGTAGACTATTTTCTTCTCTTCTTCTTCTTCATCCCTCCCTCATTCTCCCTCTATTCTGACCTCCTTGTCCTCTCTCCATTCCTTATTTATTTTTGACTGTGCCATGACAAAATGCAGGATCTCATGGATGAGAACAAACTATAAATTCCACCCCTGAACCATATCCCTGGCTCTGACAGACGGCTTTAGACCTCAGTGTATGATTGCTTTGATGCTTGATTTTCCTTGAATTTCCTGAACCGGAAGCAGTTTGCCTGCTTGCCTTGGTATTGAAAGGCAAGCAGAGCAGTCTGCCCTTGGCTTCCTCTCTGTGATGCTGCAGGCTCCTGACTCTACTGACCGTTCAGGAGGAGGTGGTAGGAGTTGCTGTTCCATGAGCACAGTCCACTCAATTCCACCACTACCTGGCAGAATTTCTCCCGGGACTGAAATTTGATCTTTACTTCACCTTGCTGGTTCTCTTCTTTGCACAGCTCTTGAAAATGCCCAGTCTTTGGGAGAACAGCTTCCTTTGAACCTGGTAGTCTTTTTCATGTTCTTTTTCAGTTTGGTCTGAAAAGACAGACTGCACCCGTCATATGACCCAAGTCACTTCATGTTAGAGCAGAATATCAAGAGTGAAGTGGAAGACATCAATCTTTCAGATACATCTGAACCCAATATACTACTCCATGTCAATTGCATCGCTGTCATACTTTTTTTTTTTTTTTTAAAAAAAAGAGGCCCAGGGCTCATGATACCCTGCATGCTAGATTCCTAGGAAAGAAAATTGACTGTATAGTTCCAAGGACACAAGTTAGGCTCCGTGCCTGTCCTCCTCCTCCTTTCATGCTGGGCTGACATGCCTGTCAGGGTTTATGCATCCTTGGCTGTAGTGTGCTGAGAATTACATGTGATTCAGGGTGGTCCTGGGAATCAAACCAGAGGCCTCACCCTTCACAGCAAGGCAGGTGCCTGACCATCATTGGCACACCTGGACCTCTCTGGGCTCAGTGCTTTCGAGGTCATCAAGCCTGATCTCCTGCAAAGCCACAGACTTAGCTCCTCTGCTCTTCCCCCTAACATAAAAGCCTACATGACAAGTCCCGCTACTGGCATGGCACAGCCCATGACTGCTAGCGCATGGCGGAGATCTCAGTCCTGCCCCTACCCAGTCATGGAGAGGCGGGTATGCAATAGCAATCAGTGGCTGGCAGGAAGGGCTTGCCACCTTCCTTTGTCTGACCCTTCACAGCAGCCGTTGTGAGACGACCTCTCTAGCCATACAGCCTCCAAGGAAAAGGAGATGGAGACCAGCACGCCGGCCTTGCTCCTGTCTCTGCAGGCTCCTCCCTGGAGCAGTGTGGCTCCTGCCGGCCTGCTGGGAGCACTGCTCGCCAGCTACCTTGTTAGCATGGCAATTGTCCCAGCAAACTGGGCATTTGTCCAGGCCACACTGCGGTGTTCTGGAAGTAAGTCAGGGACTGGAAAGAGATCAAAGACCAAGGACCTGGTCTTGAATAATCCTGAGTAGTGGGAGATCTATGGGGGTATGACTCTCAGTAATAAATTTCTTTTCATTATTATGTTGGCTTACTTGTTTATTATTATTTTTTTAATATGGGAAGGGAGTTGACTAGGATCAGGGATGGGATAGCTCCATAGCTCCAAGGAAAGTTGGACCACTGCCCTGCATAAAATTCCTATGAGTTTGTGTGTGTGTGTGTGTGTATGTGTGTGTGTGTGCGTGTGCACACATGCCAGGGGAGTGCGGGGGGGGGGGGCAGACAAAAGGAGTTGCTGTTCCATGAGCATTGGAATGGGGAGGAGGCTTGAAAGAAGGTACAGCAGTAAGGGAGCCTGCCTTGCACCCTGCTGTTCTCCATTCAATCTCTGGCAAGCTATAGAGTCTGTGGGGCCCCACCAGGAGAAATTCCTGAGCACAGAGTCAGGAGTAAGCTCAGAGCACTACTGGGTATGGCCCAAAATCCAGAAAGTAAACTACAATGAAAATGTGTGGAGGAATCACTAGAGGAATGTACGACCATGGGTAAATCTGGGGTTAAATGTGCTCCCCTGCCTCCTCCCCAGAGAAGGAGAGCTACAGGGGGTGGGGGCTGGTGCCGTGCAGTGGGGGCCTCCTCCACAAACCCACTGCTGGATCCATTTCTACTGCTGGCTATGTCGGGGAGAAGGAGCTGTTCTAGAGTGTGTCTTGGAAAAGGGCACCACGATGCTCTATATAGAATCAATCTGTGCAACTGAGGGTCCACTGAGTGTCAACACATTGTAAATCAATTCTTCTTGACGAAAAACATTGCTTTAACCCCTGTGCTATCTCTGCAGCCCAGAAAACCCATTTTTAAAAAGAGTTTTACTTATTGTAGTTTGGGTCACATTTTTACACAATGGTATTGACTCTTGTGGCTTTGACATACAGTTACTTCACCTCTACACCTCCAAGACTGGAATGCCGCCAATGCCATTGTGTTATCATCAGTCTGACTCCTCATTTTCTCTGCTTCTATCCATTCCCTTGCCTTGTCACCCTACATATCACTAAGTGAGACTATCCCGTAAATGTCTTTTACCTCTGCTTATCTAACTCAGCATGAAATCCTACTGTCCCACCCAGATGGAAATAAATGGGTTCATCTCTTTTTTATAGCTGCATAGTATTCCATTGTGTATATACACCATCACTTCTTTATCTATTCATCTGTCCTTGGATATTTGGGCTGTTTCCTTATCCTAGCTCTTGTCCTACCTAAGCACTACAACAAACATACACATGCATCTATTTTCCCAAGTCGGTGTTTTTGTGTTCAGGGTGGGAGTGGGTAAGTATCAATATAAATAAATTTTCAACCAATCAGCCAATCATCTTTTCTTTTCCTCAGAGTTCCCTGTCTGCGGAAGAACCTGCTCAATAATGGAGATCACCGGATCTCCATGCTAAAGTCACAGGTAGTTCTTAATTGGGAGTCCTCCTGGGCCTCCTCTGCCTGACTTCCAACGCCCCGGTTGCAACCTTTCAAAATCACCTCAAAGGCCAGATGGGCTGAAACAGCTGACGGAATGGCAGATGCTATTTCCAAGCCACCCCAGAGGCTGAAGGAAGATGGACCAAAGGAGACAGAAATGAAGGGTTCACTTCCTTAAGATGGAATCCTTTCCCCGGCCAGCATTCCTTGGCCCCAGAGAAGAGACTAGCTAGCCCCAGAGATGGATGGAGGGCGGGGGAGGAGGGCGGCGGTCGCTGCCAGGGTCCTAGCCCAAGCGGGGAAGGGGTGGCGTGACGCCCCGGCACATACACTGACCTGGCAGGGGAGGACTGATGCTCAGATCCACCTGGTAGTATTGGGACTCTGGACCGGCCCCTGAGCACAGCAGGGACGAGTGGCTGCTTCGCCTCTGCCCTCCACAGGCTCCTCTCTCCCGGGCATCTGGGTCCGGCTCCATCTCTGTGTGTGTTTCTAGAAGACAGGCACATCTCCCAGGGGCCCCAGCTCTGGGAGGCCACACCAGGTTCCATGCACCCACTGCTGCTGCCTGCACCCCGTCCCCATGGCATCCCGACCACCCCGCGGGGCCCCAAGAGCCCCGTCGGCCAATGAGGGCACAAGCCCACCAGGCAAGGGATCACACTCATCCTGCTGGAGGAGGCTGCCAAGCCCAGGGACAGTGGACACACTCAGGGCCGGGCTGAGGACCCGAGTCCTTCCTGTTGGGCTCGGTGGGGTCTGGAACCTGGGCGTAGCTCTGATCACGTATGTGCCAGAGGGCGGAGACTGCCCTGCCCAGTGCCTGCAGCTTCTGCTCGCCTTCATTGTCTGCAGCCCACACGCACGGGCCTCACCAGCCTGTCCCTTGCCATCTGCCGCCTGGTCCCCTGCTTTAACCTGAACGTGCATCCCTGGAGCCCGCACAGTGCCACCTGCCCCCAAGCACAGCTGCAGCCCCGCTGGTGGCCTCGAGGTCTTCATTCGCCTGTCCGGTCCCATCAGATCAGACGCCTGGAAACCCGGTCACCCTGAGCTCCGGGGCAGCCTCTGGCCAGGTGAGTGCTCCCTCCCCTCCAGCCACACGTTCCCGTTCCTGAGGGTCCTTGTCCCCTCCCCGGGCCCTGGCCTCCTGAAAATGTGCCCCCAGGTCACAGGAGTAGCAAGAGGGTTGGGTCATTGAATCCCTCAGGCAATGAAGGCATCAGACCTCTGAAGTGACTCGGGGCCTAGGAGGCTGTTTCGTATCTGACAGCAGATGGAGATAAAGCCGTCTACCTGAAAAACAATCCAGAGCCAAACACTGGACTAGTCAAGAAGCGTGGGAGCCTTGCCTCGTGCAATAAGGGAGCAGAGAGATAGCACAAGGGTTAAGACTTTTGTCTAAGAAAGACTCAAATTATGCTCACTGACATATAATCATAGCAAAATTATTTGTTAAAAATAGCATGTATTTAGAACACCGCACATATTAGTAAACTGATATAGAGATGAAAAACATTGCTTCATAGCCACACAAACAGAGAATATGGGGTAAATATACGGTTTCCTTCGGCTTCTCTAAATATTTTTTGAGCATAATTTTTAGCCACCTATGACCCCCACATTCAAAAATAATCGCTGTTGACGTATTTCTCTGTGGTGCATACCAAATATGATTGCATTCTACATTGTTTTGCATCTCGCCTTTCTGCCAATTACCACCAACATTTCTCAAATCACCATATCTGAGGTCCCTCATAGAATATAGAATAAAGTATATTCTATATTTTATACATTTTATATTTTATGTATTTTATATTTTATATATTTTATAGTTTATATTCTCCGTTTGGCCTAAAATCTCCAAAGCAATTCCTGACAAGCCTCCTGGCCTAAACGAGGCATCTCCCCTCCCTCCACGTGTTGCCCCTGACTCACTGGACTCAGAACAAACCAACCTTCTTGCTGGTTCTTGTGTCTGTGCCCCAGGTCTGTGCCTGAGTCCTTTGAACTTACCAGGTCCTCCCCAAATAGCCAGGAGACTCACTCCCCACTTCCTACTTCATGTAGGTCTCACTCTCCAGTCACATCTCATCTTGCATTAAGTTGGCAACTCCCATATAGCATTTTGCCCTTGTGCCTTTTCATACCAGCTCTTAACCCCTTCCATCCCTCTACCCCCTGTCCCCAAGTCACTCCTAACCCTCTGTAGCCTTTAGATGCTAAGGCTTGCTTTTCCGAGAAGAACACAAGTACCATGGAGCGAAGGTTTTGGTTTTGTTTTGTTTTATTTTTGTCTTGTCTTGCGTATGCCTGTTTATCCCTCAGCACAAGGTTCAAAATATGTATGAGTTGAACAAAAGGCTGAATTTGGCTCTAATCTGTCATTTTAATTTTACGGCTGCACAAAACCACTGCTTGAACGTTGCTTCAAGTATTTCACAAACCCTGTTTTCTAAAGGGGAACATACAGCCCCTAGGGGGCAACAAAAATGGGGGTGTGGATAACCTCAGGGGCAATTTAGAGCACCTTCTGTTGATTCTCTTAAGGAAGGTAGATTTCTAAGGAGGTGAGGAAGAAGTTGATTTTTTTTTTTCCTGAAACAAGGGTGGCACCTCAAGTCTGGACAACTCTGCAGTCTATCGTGGCATATATGGTTCTGCAATGTCCATCCTTAAATATAATCTCTTTGAAAAGTTCTGATTGTCCTCCCAAGGTAAATTATTGTCTTTCAGCTGGGCAATCACAATCATTCCCCCCTCCAGTCCCCACCTGCCCTGAATGCATACAAGCTTAAGAGTCCAGACTCAGAATTCCGTCATTTCCCTAGTCTTCCCTGCTGCTCCCCTCCCCTTCACTCCTCAGAAATGCTTTCTACAGGTTGCTCTACCTATGAACTCATCTAATTAAGGATTAACAGGAAGTCTATTGTTCCCTCGCAGAATTTAATCCTTATCATGACCTTTGTAAATCCCACCCATCTTCCAAGCCCCTCATGCCCACACCCTTTCTGTTTGCATGGTCTCCCTCCTTAGCCCGCCTCGAGGAAATCTAGTCTACATGGAATCTTTCCTCTCTGAATATTTTAAGAAATTTCTCTATCCAGCACTTTAGATGGGTCCTGAGCTTGTCCAAGCTCTGCCACACTGTAAGTTACACTGGCATTCATTGAACACAATTTCCTGAAGCACAAAACCCCTTTCTCAGCTTTCCTCAAAGTTGCAGGCAGTCCTAGACATAAAATAATACAGATTTTCTAGTTTAACTCTTTAGCCAAGGTCTCAATTTTTTGGGAGAGAGATTTTTGAAGGGAAATAAACAGAATAACACATGCTGTTTCCTTCCTCCATCCCTCCCTCTCTCCCTCCCTCCCTCTCTCCCTCTCTCCCTCCTTCCCTCCCTCCCTCCCTTCCTCCCTCCCTCCCTCCCTCCCTCCCTCTTTCCTCTTCTTTCTTCCTTTCTTTCTTTCTCTCTTTCTCTTTCTTTCTTTCTTTCTTTCTTTCTTTCTTTCTTTCTTTCTTTCTTTCTTTCTTTCTTTCTTTCTTTCTTTCTTTCTTTCTTTCTTTCTTTCTTTCTTTCTCTCTCTTTCTCTCTCTTTCTTTCTTTCTTTCTTTCTTTCTTTCTTTCTTTCTTTCTTTCTTTCTTTCTTTCTTTCTTTCTTTCTTTCTTTCTTTCTTTCTTTCTCTCTTTCTCTCTCTCTCTCTTTCTTTCTTTCTCTCTCTTTTCTTTTTTTCTTTCTTTCCATATTTTTGAGGTCATACCCCACAGTGCTCAGGGCTAAATCCTGGCTCTGTGCTCAGGGATCACTCCTGGTGGGGCTTGCAGGAACACATGGGGTGTTGGGAATAGAGCCCAGGTCAGCCACATGCAAAGCAAGTGCCACATCCACTGTACTATCCTCCCATCCCCTTCCTCTATATTTCCTTTGCATTATCTAGACACGTTCACCCTGGAAACTTCGTAGCTAAATTTGTATTCGCATTCCTCATAAAACTTACTGTACAAAACTTCTTTCTCATGAGTTCACTGTTTCAGACTTGTTTTAAGATTATTAAGGGTGCAGGGACACCTAAAGGAAGGTTTCCTTCAGAAGTTACTGTAGGCTGGAGCGATAGCACAGCGGGTAGGGCGTTTGTCTAGCATGCTGCCCACTGGGTTTGATTCCCAGCATTCCATATCATCCCTGAACACCACCAAGAGTAATTCCTGAGTGCATGAGCGGGAGTAACTCAAAGAGCAAAAAAGCAAAAAAAAAGTTACTGTGAACCTGGCTTGGAGGGATCCGAGTCCCAGGGCTCCTGTTGTGGTTGGTCAGGAGGGGCCACGGGGCTCGGGGGTAACCACGGTGGGCTTTTCCTTTCACCCCCGCCCCATCCTTCTCAGCCATGAGGAATCAAGGTAAAAGGGACAAGGCGGGGTATTTCATAAGAAATCCCAGCGGGACCCCAGGTAGTCCGGGTGCGGGGTTGGGGCGCCAGAGACGTGACGGCCCTAGGGGCGCTCACACTTGTGCCTTCTCTGCTCTCTCACATCCAGGCGCTCAAGTCTCTGGTGCTTTTCTGGGACCAATGACAGCGTGACCCTGCCCCCCCCCACACACACACACACACTTGTCTTCTAGTTTCTAGTTGCTTAGGTTCTGGACCTTCCAAAGCCCCCGAACTGGCCTGGCTGCAGGTCACTCACCTTCTTCCTCGTAGAGAAAAGCCATGTTGCTGTGCGCCTCGGCCTCCTTCCTCCCGCCGTCCAGTTTGATATCTCTAGCCACCTCAAAGCACCGTTCAAAGAAGTGGTTCCTGACCCACTTGTCTTCGTTATTATTGAAGTAACAGGCCAGGGCGTATAAGTTATCATAGACATTTTCAGGGGATTCTTCAGAGAGAGAAACATCCAGAATCTGCATTAGAAACACCTTTCGCCTGGAACTTCCTTTCAAATGGCAAATCAACGGGGAGAGGGCTTTTTCCTCTTTTTTACTCTTCCCTTTACAAGTGAGTGAACACATTTGTAAATTAAAGTAATGCTCCGGAGAAAAGCAACAAAAATAATTTCCCTACAAACCTTGCAATGTGTTAGAATTGACTCACTAGTTAATCGAAGCACTGGACATTTTCTTTCTTTTTTCTCTTTTTTTTGGGGGGGGTCACACCCAACATTGCACGGGGGTTATTCCTGGCTCTACACTCAGGAATTACTCCTGGCAGTGCTCGGGGAACCATATGGGATGCTGGGAATTGAACCTGGGTCAGCCACGTGCAAGGCAAATGCCCTTCCCGCTGTGCTGTCACTCCAGCTCCTGAACATTTTCTTTAAAAAATATATTTTTTAAATTATTGAATCACCGTGCTTGAGTCACCATGAGAATCACAGTTATGAGCTTTCATGTTTGAGTTTCAATCATTCAATGATCAAATGATCAAATCCCTCCACCAGTGCACATTCTCCACCACCAATGTCCCCAGTACAATCCCCCCTTTCCCACCCTTCCCCTGCCCCCATGGCAAACAGTTTCCCTCATACTCTCTACTTTGGGGCATTAGGGTTTGTAATACAGATACTGAGAGGCCATCATGTTTGGCCCTTTACCTACTTTCAGCACACATTTCCCATCTTGAGTGATCCCTCCAACCATCATTGACTTAGTAATCTCTTCTCTATTCTAGCTGCCTTCTCCCCAGCTCATGAGACAGGTTTCCAACTATTCCTGGCCCTAGGAAACACTGGGCATTTTAATAAGAGGAAAGTCGGGATAATAATTCCAGCAACATGCTCAGTTCTTTTAGAGGAAATGAGTACACAGTCTCATTGAGGACTTTTTCAGTTCTCTAGAGAAACCAGTGTTTCTTCTAAGCTTGGCAAACAGGTAAGTCAAGAAAAGAAAGTGGATAAAGCAGGATATTAGCACCAGATAGATGGTACAGAGTCCAAGTTACTGGCCCTGAAGGCAGTCAACTCCAGTTCAACCCCCAGACCACACTGATGCTATGTTCTCATGAATTTTCATTACTGCAGTACCAGGTAACAAAATATATGTAATAATTTTACCTTCCCAGAGAAATGCCTGATATACATTGCAGCAATTTTTATGCTGGGGCCTAAGGTTTTGTTTCTGAGTCCAATGGTGTTTACACACACACACACACACACACACACACACACACACACACACAGAGATGAAAGAAAATTTATTCAGAATACCAGATTTACATGCCAAAATTCAGAATTCCCATCCTTTTTTTGATTACAGAGAAGTAGTCAATTTTTTGTTTGTTTTTGTGATCAGGAATCACTCATGGAGGATCTGAGGAACCATTCATGGTGCTTAGGATTGAACCAAGGCCGACTGCATGTAAGGCAAATGCCCAGCTCGCTGTAACTATTGTTCCAGCCTCCGCCCCCCCCAATTTCCAATCTGTCCATAAAAATACTTATGATTTTAATGTATTTTAATTCAATTAAATTAAAGATAAAAATATTTTCTTCAATACTCAAAACATAAAGAACTTACTAGAGAAAATACTGTGGGGGAAAAGTGAACAACTTAAAGTCCCAACTGGGGAAGGCAGATTCTCTCTGGTCTGTGTTCTCATGAATCTCTAGTTTAAAAAGTCTCAGAAACTTGTAGTACATATTGAAACCTTTGGATTTCATTGTAAAAGTGCTAGAAAATTTACATAATTTTCAGCTTACAGAATTCTTTTAGCCTACTCAGTAAAAGTCAATGTTCAGGAACTTTATACACACACACACACACACACAGACATACGACAAACTAAGGTATACTTTTCATAATGAATGAGGAAAACAGACTTTAATCTGTTGGAGAGTTGTGGATATACTATATACTGTGAGGGGCTGTGCATTGCCTTTTTTTGGCTTAAGAATGACCTCATAACACATATTCAAAAGAACAAAAGCAACCAGTGCTGGCATGGATGTGGGGAAAAAGGGATGCTCTTTCACTGTTGGTGGGAATGCCAACTGGTCCAGACTTTCTGGAAAACAATATGGACAGTCCTTCAAAAACTAGAAATTGAGCTTCCATATGATCCTGCAATACCACTTCTGGGAATATATCCCGAGGCTTCAAAAAAGCACAGTAAAAATGACATCTGTCTTATGGCTCAAAAGTATTTTAAGTATTTTTTTCCCCCTGTAACTAATCCATACACTGATTTAATTATAATCAGGTCTGAGGTCTATATTCTATATAATATTTTTATTTTCATCTTCATTATTTTATGTATATTTTGCAACAATGAGATAATATACTAGTAGGAAAATTGTCCTAAAAGCAATAATCTATCATGTCACTTTGCATATTTTTAGGTTTTTCTGTCCTTTCAGCGTTTCTTCCTAAAATTTTTTGTTTAAGCATATCTAAGTGGGTAATGTGGTTTTTTCTATCAAGTTCTTTAATGAAGCCTCTGTTGTTGAATGATTCAGGAGCATGTTTTTACAGGAAAAACAACATATTTTAAATAGGTAATTGGAGTAATAGGTTTTCAGAACATTTATTTATGTCACATTTGAGAAACTTCACTTAAATGCATCTTGTATTACTACGTGTGTAAATTTTAAGAATTTTAAAAAGAGTTTTCTATTATACAAAAAAAAAATGACATATGTACCTATCTGTTCATTGCAGCACTGTTCACAATAACCAAAATCTGGAAACAACCCGAGTGTCTGAGAACAGACGACTGGGTAAAGAAACTTTAGTATATCTACACAATGGAATACTATGCAGTTGTTAGGAGAGATGAAGTCATGAAATTTGCCTATAAGTGGAAAGACATGGAGAGTATCATGCTAAGTGAAATGAATCAGAAAGAGAGAGACAGATATAGAAGGACTGCACTCATTTGTGGAGTACATAACATAACACAAGACCGACATCCAAGGACAGTAGATAGAAGTGTCAGGAAAATTGCTCCATAGTTGGAAGCCTGCCTCAAGAGCTTGCAGGGAGAGACAGCTGGAATAGAGATTAATAGGATCACTAGAAAATAATGGTTGGAGGAATCAGTCGGGATGGGAGATATGTGCCCAAAGTAGATAAAGGACCAAACATGATAATCTCTCAGTATCTGCACTCCAAAACATAATGCCCCAAAGTAGAGAGTCTGGGGAATACTGTCTGCCATGGAGGCAGGGGGAGGGTGGGAAAGGTGGGGGTATACTGGGGACACTGGTGGTGGGGAATGTGCACTGGTGGAGGGATGGGTGTTTGATCAATGTGTGATTGTAACTCAGACATGAAAGCTTGTAACTATATCTTATATGGTGAATCAATAAAAATTTTAAAATAATAATAATTTTTTAAAAATGAGCTCACACTGGGGCCAGAGTCATAATACAGTGGCTAAGGTGTTTGCCTTGCACTCGGCTGACTGGGGTTCAATCCCCGGCATCCCCTAGAGTCCACTGAATCCACCAGGCATGATTCCTGAGTGCAAAGCCAGGAATAACCCCTGACCTCTGCCAGGTGTGACTCAAAGTAACAACAACAAACTGACCTCACTGAGACGCTGCAGGATAAAGCTGCCCATTGATTCAGGTGCCCTGGAACTTTCATGGTGGTGGCTAAACTAAACAGTGCTAGCGATCTAGAATATTCCCGGAGGACCCCTCCTCCCCTGACCATTCTTTGGCAGTGGCCTTCCTTCCCTCCCTCCACGTACTTTTCCTGCCAGCCTCCTCGGCCTTGGTCAGGTGGTAGTAGAGACGGTCCAGCTTCTCCGGCTGCTCCTCCAGGGGTTTCTGCGGCCAGAAGGTCTCCTTCTTCTTGGCGATGTGCCTCATGCTCTCCCACTTCTCTATCAGCCCGAAGAGTTCGATGAAGGCCTTCAGGAAACCATCGCGCAGCAGATCCACACAGATGTTCTTCTTGTACGAGTTCCGGTAGCTGTGAAGAAGAAGGATGATGCTCAGTGCACTGCCTAATCTTTTACACCTGGCCCAGCCTTCCCACTTCTAACCAAACAGCTTCAGGTTAGAGAAAGATGCTAGGAGCTTTCTAGAGACAGTGAGTTGAGGGGCTGGAGCGATAGCACAGCGGGGAGGGCGTTTGCCTTGCACGCGGCCGACCCGGATTCGGTGCCCAGCATCCCATATGGTCCCCTGAGCACCGCCAGAGGTGATTCCTGAGTGCAGAGCCAGGAGTGACCCCTATGCATCGCCGGGTGTGACCCAGAAAGTTAAAAAAAAATAGATACAATGAGTTGAATGAAATTCCATTTTATGGGCACCAGTTCAAGAGATTAGCTTCCTTGGATAAGAACAAAAATGAACAAGTAAGTTAGTTGACTGGTGTCTTAGTCTGTTCAGATTTTTCTAACAAAAACCGAAAAAGGGAGTGGCAGGTAGCTCTGGAGATGGGAAATCCGGGAGAAGGCACCTGCAGGGCTGTCTGTTGGCTCGAGCCCCTCCCAGCTCAGAGCCGGCCCCACCCAACTTCATGTTCTGGGGTTGAAGGGGCCAGGGAGCCCTCTTGAGTCTTTGTAATTAGGTAGCAATTCCATTTTTTCCATCTAAGCACCCCAAGAATTCTTTGTTAATATCATCACCTGTGCAGGTGGGGTTACAATCTATGAACTGGGGGTCGCAATCATTCAGAGGCAGCAACTGACAGTACCTCCCAATACTAAATATAGTGGCCTCCCACCCAAAGAAGTCAGGCAAAGTGTACATATCATTTAGTATTTTTGAAAACCACAGTTTATATTCAGTTTCCCTGTACTTTATGAAAGCTAATTCATTGTGTGCATGTATGAAGATAAAGTTTGGGAGCCACACCAGGCAGTGCTTGAGACCAGATGTGGTGCAGAGGATTGAATCTGGTTGGCTGCCTTCAAGCCTTAGCCCTCCTAATATTTCTCCTGCCTCTACATACAATTCTAAAATAATTTTGTTAGGATTAAGAAAAATGACCTGCGGACCCTCTGCTCGTAAAGACTATGATCCAAGAGGTCTTCTAGCCCATTTTGGCACCCAGAGTGGCTTCTTACAGACGTGCATCTAGACTCTGAGCTGTACTACGACTATGTGCCACCCGGGGAGGGATTTTCCCTTTCCACCCTGTTTTTCTGTGTGGAAAATGGCGGCAGCGGCGGCACCATCCACGTGGCTCATAGAGTCTTCATTCTCAGTAATGAAAAGAAAGTATTAAATGATGCCTTTTCAGCAGGCCTGATTGTTGGGGGGAAATTCCAAACAATAATAGCGAGTTCTCTATTGAAATATTGAATGTATTCAAAGTATAGAATACATTCAAAGTATAGAGAATAAAATGAAGAGCATTAGCTACTTAGGTGAGGGCTGGGTGGGAGGGGGGTATATTGGGGTTCTTGGTGGCGGAACATGTGCACTGGTGAAGGGATGAGGGTTCAATCATTGTATGACTGAGATTTAAACCTGAAAGCTTTGCATTTTTTTTTCTCACGGTGATTCAATATAATAAAATAAAATAAAAAAAAAGAAAAACAACCTGCTATACTAATATTTACCTTTTACCTTACTAATAAAGAGTGCACAAGGAGATAAAAGTGACAAATGGATATTTCATTATTTATCAAAAAATAACTCCCAAGTTCTAAATAAAATTAGTTCTATGCCCCAGTTATGTGTTAAATGGAGAATACAATCAAAAAAGATTTTTTTAAAAGTTAAATAATTTTAGATTTAAAAAATGCTATATATGAAATAAACATATCTATGGAATACTTGCTATTTGGTGGCTATTATTCCACTCAATGAGAGATCAGAAGGAAGAGAGTACAGCTTTCGACCATTCATTGCTTTTTCAGGCTTTGGAGCATTATCTGGTGATGCTCCGGGCTTACTCCTGCCTCAGGGATTGCTACTGGCAGGGCTTGGGGGAACAGATGTGGTGCCAGGCATAGAATTGGGCTTGACTCACACAAGGAGAGCACCTTAGCTGCTGTACCCTAACTCTCTCTGTCTCTGCCTCTGTCTCTGTTTCTCTCTGTCTGTCTCTGTCTCTGTCTCTGTCTCTGTCTCTGTCTGTCTGTCTGTCTCTCTCTCTCTCTGGCATCCACTATCTATCATTTTGTAAACATTAAGAGACAATGAAATAGAACAACTGACATGATGTAATATTACTGGTGATAAAATTCAGGAAGGGAATTCTGATAAAAATTTCACTAGCAAAGATAAAAATTTCATCTGAAAATACTGGTGGAGAGATTGCTATAGTAACTCTGAACCTGTAAACCAACAACTCTGAGAGTATTGCTACTCTGAGACCTCAACAAAGAAATTAATTTTTTATGGCATAAACATTTCTTTTTTTCACTGAGGTGGTCACAGCCTAGGGTTAGTCCAGGAAGTTGGGCCAAGTTCTGCTTCATCCTGCTGGGCCTCATTTCTTCCCACCTATAAAATATGCCCCAGAAGAGAGCAACGCAGAGAGTCTCTTGCCTGAGCACCTGGCTGTCTTCCTAGGGGCCCCTCGGAGGGGGTGGGCTCCAGCTTCCCTCCCTGCCCTGAGTAGAGCCATACTCAAGGCCCCTCTCCACATGTTCGGATCAGCCTCACGCATGAAGGTACTGGCAGAGGAACCCAGGTGTGTGGGACCCAGGGCTGAGACCTCCAAGCCTGCTCGGATTGGGACTGGGCCTCTTCTGCCCAGTTTCCCCATCTTCCAGCAGCTAGGTGGTGACACCCAGGGACTGCCCCCTGCGCTGTGTAATCCCACTAATGGCCAACATCCAGAGACTTAAAACCAAGCTCCCAGAAGACATTTTATAACCTACTTCTCCCTCTGGAAGAACCTGGCAAGCTACCGAGAGTTTCCTGCCCGAATGGGAGAGCCTCGCAAACTCCCCATGGTGTATTCATATGCCCAAACCAGTAACAATGATGGGTCTCGTTCCCCTGACCCTGAAAGAGCCTCCAATGCGGCATCATTGGGAAGGACGAGTAGAGAGGCTTCTAAAATCTCAGGGCTAGGATGAATGGAGACGTTACTGAGATTGCTCGAGAAATTTGATGATCAACGGGATGATGGTGATAATGATGATGATGATGATGATGATAAAATGTGTGCATTGCTGTGTATCACAGAATTTTCACAGGAACAAAGCAATATTATATTTCTGGAAAGACTAGACAATGTCAAATTCTTGAGAGGCCAGGAATGACTCCAGTGACAGAGTACATGAGACCCTGGGTTTCACCCCTAGCACCCCCTCTTTGCCCACCCTCACGTGAATTCCGACTGTAATAGCTCTTTACTCTGACTGTACTTTGATTTACCTGTGGAGTTAGAACACTCGCACAAACAACTAAGAGAGGTGGAAACTATCCTCCCGAAATTTCCAATGGCAAGTTGGTAACACTTTAAAGCAAGTAAGCCCAACCACTTAAATTATAATATTAGTTGTACACAATCAGTAAGCTTCAATTTAAACAAGAAGTGTGATTTTTAGATTGGGGGCAAGGAACAATAATTACAAAGAATTAATGAATGAATTCACCTACCCTACCTGCCTTTCTGGTATATAATGGCTTGCCTCAGGCAGGTCCAAGGCAGAGCAAGAGAATGAAGGCTCAGTGAGGCGAGAGGCGCTTCCCCACCAGAGAGAGACCTATCAAGTTGGAAGTTTGCGGAGTGGTAAGAACTTGGAGTCTGTGAGGGTGGCCGGTCAGCTCGCTGAAGGGGGTGAGTCAGACTTCAGCAGAGTATTTGAGAAAGAGCCCGGGAGGGGTGTCTCCGCCGGGCTGCAGCCCAGCCCTGCGTGGCAGAGAGGTGGAGAGCACCAACCATCCAGGTTGAGCCCACAGAGAGTGAAGGTCAGAAAGCATCACCGTCTGGGAGTTCTCTGCAGACAAGGGCCACAACCGCCCTCTGACATGGCGGCTCCACGTGAAAGGGAAGTGGCTGGAGAGAGAGCTGTGTGTGTCTGCCGCAGTAGCAGGGGCTGTGCCCAGGGAAGGCTGCATGGGCTGCCCAGTGGGGACCAACGGAGGATACGGTGGCAACTCTCAGAAGATGATGCACTGGGTGGGGTGAGGGTGATGTAGGCAGGTAGACAGGGAAAGGCCCTTGACAATGGAACTTAGATTGACAAAGTCTCTTGGAAGGAGTATCCTGAGAATGACCCACCCTGTGGATACAGAAAACAGACCTGATAAGACCTTCAGCAGACCCTGAGGAGGTTGGACCCCTCCCCATGAAGTTCCTCGAATTCCCTCGACCTCTCCCTTAATCTGATTAAAATGTGATCCAGCCTAAAGAAGACCTTCACCACTCCCACCTCCCTGGTAACTCCTTAGCAACGGACTTTTACCTGGGAAGAAGCCCCACGTGGGGGCAGGTTGAAGAAACCCTATAAAAGACACCTTGAACAAAGGAAGTGCGTGCATATGCTGCCTGAGCCCATGTGCTGCTTGCGCCCACGTGGCCGAGCACATGTGTCGCCCGAGCACATGTGTCGCCCACATCTCCCCCCTTGAGATGTGTACTTTCTTGCTTTCATACTTTTGTGTCTAAACCTCAGTTATGTGTAGGGGCTTCCTCCACCCTTGGAGAAGCCCGCGTTCTCTCTTGAGTACGTTATTCTTACTATTCTCTCTCCCACTTACCCCTTCCTCCTTCCCTCAGAAACCTCTAAATAAAATCTATTTACTTCACTGCTTGTCTACTCCTGAAATTCCTTTCTGAGAGCGAGACAAGAACCCAGTAACTCTGAGTCCCGGGTGGTAGAGGCGGCCCCGCTTCACGTAAGTCACCCGTGGGGCCCACCGACATCAAGGGCTCCCTGGGGGAGTTGGACCAGCGTATTTCCAGAGCTGACGACAAAGGACAGAGCAAATGCAGCACCTGGCTAGAATCCCACAGGGGAAGGAAACTCGCCCCTTCCCATTTCTCCCAGCCCAGATGCCTAAACCCGGCAGTTGCTGATCCTGGTTCAGTGATCTGGCAAACACAAGGTCCGTATCTTCTGGACACTCTGAATCTTCTCATGCTTCATCTCACTATCAGGCGGCTGCAGCTCCAGACATCAGGATGATCTTCCTCTAAGTCGAGAAAAAGGGGAAACGCAGGGATGGGGGGGGAGAAATGGTAGGGGAGTTAAGGGGCATGCCTTGCGTGCAGCCACGCCTGTTTGCTGCCAGGCAACGCAGAGGCCCTCAAGCTCTGCGAGCAGCAGCCCCGGAGCTGCTGACACACGGCCTGGAGGTTCCCTGGAGGTTCCCGCAAAGGAGACACAAAAGAAAAGGGAAACCAGGTCGCACCAGCTTTCGGCACTTGAGCTTTTCCTTTAAACAACAAAACCCAAACAGGCGCCTGAGGGTCTTCGTTCTGATTCCCACTGGGGCCCGGAAACAGGGAAACGGGGCGCTGAGCCTCATCCCCTCTCAGCCTCTCTGCCTTTCTGCTTTGGCTGTGTTTGGTCCACCCAAAACCAGTTCACAGGCGTTTTGAAAGCTGTTTGGTCCCAACTGGCATTCAGTGTCACCGGATCTTGATTCTGAAGCTTTCCAAGCCAACGGGTGGTGTCAGGGACCCGAATTAACCAAACTGGCATCTTTCCCAGCATTTTGAACGCCAAAAACCGAAGCCTGACGCACAGTAGACCCGTGTCAAATGGCTCTCGCTGCCGTTTCTTTCCAGGGTCCCGGGTTTTCTTCCTCCCAGCTGAGCTGGCATCTCTCCTGGGCTCCATACCGAACTCCTGCCCATAAAATGCTTTTTGTTTAGTTAGGTCAGAGTCGGTTTCAGCTCTTTCCCACCAAAGACTTTGCAAACTAATTCAAAGGGACTGGACTCAAATTCTTTCCAAGCCATCTTTCGGCCTCAAAATACCCATGATACATAACTAAGATCAATTTTTAAAACTGCTGTTACATTTTTTAAAAAGCGCCATTCTTTGCAGAAGAGGTTTCAAATAAAAATGTACTTCAAAATGCATAGGCCTATTTCATTACTATTTTATACTGACACTCTGGTTTGAGCCCACACGCTATGTTTAAGCCTAATTACTGATATTTGAGAGAAAGGGAGCTTTCATAGTGATCTACTAAATAGGTTACTCTATAAACCTCTATGCTTAATGTAGAATGTTTCCTTTTAGCTAGAATAATGCTCGTTTATGAAAATGAACTCACTACCTACAATTAAAATGAACTCCCACCCTTCAAGTTAGGTTTCTTGGGTTTTATACTTCATTAACAGAGAACCACAAATTTCACTTTTTCATGAGAAGAAAGCTTTAAATATACAAACAATTCAAATTCATTATTTTATGCATTTTATTAGGACATAAAGTTTTTTTGTCTCTGATATCATGCAGACTTCTGAAAGCAAATACTAGTCGAAATTCAAAATGTTCTCTTGCAAAGTATCAGAAGAAGAGAAGTCTTCTTGGCCTGTCTGAAGTCACTATCCTGGGTGAAATTGAGAATTTTGGTAAAATTTGCATGGAGATTGGCTGTTAGGAAACCTGAAGACAGTTCTTCCAACAGAAAACATGCAGCTCAGAGAGACAGATGCGATGATAGTCACAGGTATGCTGGAGAACTGAGTCTATACCTCGGCAAGATCTTTGCCATGCAGGGAGCTGAGCTACATGACAGGGAGGAATGAGCTTGAGGGGACGGAAGTGAGACATCAGGCATTTTCCAGGGCTTTGAGTGCTATTTAAAAGCAAGATTCATGAGGATCCTGTACACTCTGAATTTAACAAAAATTTCCCTACACATTAGGGAAATAAGCAAAAGCTATGAATTGACAGAAAAGAAAACCCAATAATCTGACCTAACTCCCAAACAGATGCATCTATGGAAACGCCGGGAAACGGGGAGATTTCTGTTAAACGGCGCTGAACTATGATATAGCCTTAAAATCCTGGCCTTAGACATTTTTTTATGGCTTCGATAGAGCATGAAGCTGTGTGGATATCATTTGTTGTGGCTCTCCAAAAGAATGCATCTCTTTCTCCAGATAAGGACAGTCGACAGGAGGCTGTGACCCACCCACAGCCTCACCAACTCATCAGTGTCAGAGAATTCGCACCCGGGGATCCCTCCCCGAAAGCAGGAATTTTCCCCCTTGACCACAATGCCTCCTGTTCCCTCCAGCTGTGCTGCTGTTTCCTTCCTGCCCTCCTCCTCCTCCTCTTTCCTGGTTTCTGTGTTTGTTCCCATGGATTATTTTTCCCCCCTGACTTGATGCTTTGAGAGGACTTAAAGCTTTTTGATATTATTATTCGATGATTCTGAGGAAACACTCCCATCTACAGAGGCGTTCTGTAGATGCTAATACCGGTTTATGTCGGATTAAGGAAAGAGAAGGGGGTCATTCTCTGACATTCCCAAAGAAGTCCTTAAAACAAGGGGGCAGGCAGACAGCCAGTTGTGCTGGTACCAAGGCAAGGCCTCGAAGATTAGATTCTACTCCGGGGTGCAAAACGTGATGAGAAAACCCTGACAGAGACAAACTTACAAAAGGATAAAGCACGCACAGCCACAAGATACATGAATTAACAAAACAAGTAGGGGACAACTTATTTTACTCCCTCGTTATTTATAGATGTTTCTAGTAAGTATTAGATGAACGTTAGAAATCAAAAGGCATTCCTATCAGCTACTCAATTCCAAATATATGATTAATATGGGTCACAGGCGTATTTTGTTAGGAAGATTACAATGCCACATACCAAGGTAAAGAAGTTTCACACCCCGTGAAACATTTCAAAAGCTTTTTGATTAAAAAAAAAATCTTTCACAACAAGAACACATATTTTTAATTTAATCTTACAAAGATAAACTCAAAGATGTGTGATAGCTAATCAAAACTCAGGCTAATACTTTTATTCCATTAAGTTAATATTTATAAGTCACATGTGGGTTATCTATGTCAATTGTAACAGTCTTACACTCACATCATGGGGATAAATGTTATTGGAATCACCTACGGGATAATTACACGGACTCTTAAATTAATACTTAAATAGCTTCAGTTAATATAATTTCCACCAGATAAAGTGAGTCACAATTTTTAACCATACTTTTCAGTGTAGGTAGCGATTATGTTTAATGAGAAAAGTGTGTGTGTGTGTGTGGAAGGGTGGAATTCTTTTTCTTGACATACACACGGTAATAAAGATCATAGATGTTATTTTTTTGTGTATTTTATATTTGTGAAAAGAATAATTCTTATAGTTATGTAAAGAATAACTCCCCCTCCCCAAGCTAAACATACATATAGTGTTTCCTAGTCATATTAAATATAAATATAACAAGAGAGTTTCCAAACAACAACAGAGTTAAGTTTAAAATGACTTTGAAGTACACAGATTTGCAAAGAATACTGAAAGCATTTTTAAAAAGTTTCATGCATTTAGGTTTGTTTATAATTAGTCATAGTATCTTTAATAATAATCCTACCACCACATGTATATTTTTTAATAATAACCATTTGAGAGTTGAAATTTGTATTTATTTTCCATGTACTTTTAAATAGAGCAAGGAAATAAGTTATAAGCTGTTGGGGGGAAAAGGCCTTTTTTTTAATGTAAAGAATTTCCAATGAGTTGGCTGGTCTCTGGGGGCATCTGCTGGAAATTCTGCAAACTGCAGTCACATCATGTAAATTTGATAACTTTCATTATCCATCTTAATACAGATATAATCTTAATTGATATGCAAATAAGGTGGCACTCAAAGAAGATAAATGTAAAGTTATGCATGGTATTCTATCTCATCCATCTGGTAACAGCAGAACTCATAGCAGCCTATGAGCACAGTTTTAACAAATACTCTGCTATTAAAAATGTAAATAGGGCAGTTTTCAAAACAATTCTCTTGCTTGGAAAAATCAAAAATATATATTAGAGGTAAGCATATACATATTTAATGGACCATTTCTGTGAATCCAAATACAGTACATATGAAAAGCATTTTCAAAATTCTGGTGGTTTCCTAAAACAAGTTCTTTCTGTTTCTCAATATATTCACAAATCATAAATAGCCTGATAATCACTACTTATTTTCCTTGTAACTTCATTTAACTAGATATTTACATGTTTATATCCAGAAACACAGATTTTTTTATAGTTGGAACAAAAAAAATCTCTTTATTAAAATTAGTCATTAGAGGTAGAATAAGTCATTAAAAAAGAATATTGTTATTCATTTTTCCAGAACATTTTAGAATTCACTTAAAGGAAAATAATCACAATGAATATAACAGTTATTGCAGCTTAAGTATGATTTGAGACAACTTTTATAAGAAATGATCTGTTTAATGCAGTTAATACTAATCCTAATTATAGCAATTTAATGACACTGCTTGCTATCATAATGGTCTTTTGGTAAAATTTTTTGGACATATTTACATTTAGAGGGAAAAAAATGAGGGGTTGGAGAATAGTACAGTGGATAAGGGGTTTTTTTTGCATAAAGCCCACACATAATGGGTTTTAGCACCCAGTATATATGGTCCTCTGACCCTAGCCAGGAGTGAGTTTTGAGTGCAAAGCCAGGAATGAAAAAAAGAAAAATAATTGAAGACACATTTGTTGTACTCTACTGAAATTATGTTGTAATATATTTTATACATTGCTATAGTTTTATATAAACTCTTAATATGAAAATAAGCATTTTAGCTTCATTGCAAAGAAAGACTACAAAAATGCATGTAGGAGTTAGTATATTTCTGAACATTTTGTTAGAATTACTCTCTAACTAGCTGTAAGATCACCTATAATTGGTACACTAAAATGAACAGAAAATGTGATTGAAGAAATTAGAGTATAAATATTAATATGAAAGTATTTTGTTTTAGTTCAGATTTAGATTTATTTAGATAGCTGGATTCAATTAATAACTTCACAATAAATAATAGGGTTACAAACTAGAATTTTTGTGACTGTAATGATTAGAAATACACCAGGTTCACACTTTTGAGGAACTGTAACAGGCAAAATTTAAAAAAATTTTAGAATATACAAATTTTACATTTTATGTTAATAATCAATGCTAGAAAGCATAGTCAGACTTGCAATTCAAAAATGAGGTAAACTGAAAAACATTTTTAGAGAAGACTCTGCACCCAAGTTTAATCTTTAATTTTCTTTTTAAAAACAGTAACCGTGAGGCTTACCTCAGAGCATTTTGTGAATGGGATTAATGCAATTCATTAAAAAGAAAAAAATTTAAATGTATTCAGCAAATAATTCTAATAACACAATAAGATTTTACCTCCAGAGAGGTAATTTTACTTTAGGATACATAGACTATAGGATGCAATACTTTTTTTAAACTGATTTATGGTTAGAAATGATACTTAACATAAAAGGGAGCGACTTTTTGTGAGTTGCCTAAGTATTATTGCTCATTCAGTATTGGTGTTGATTGATTATTGCCAGTATGGGAAAAAAGCCTGGTTATTCAACAGACTATACAGACCGCGATCCCTCCAGAAGCTTTAAATAATTCTCTTAAAAATAAAACAGATTTTTCTCTTGTACATACCCTGGTCAAAATTACTTACTCAAGTGATTTTCCTTCCATCTAATATTTGAAGTACAGAGATTGGCATCAGGAAAAAGTACACTGTTAATCAATCAATGTAAAAATACTGACAAAAATATTTGTGTTTGTAGCTGTAAATTTCTCCTTATATCTAAGGCCAATCATTGGTGCACTATAAATAATCTTGTTACTTTCACACCCTCTAAAAATTCAATTACTTTAACAAAATTTTTTAAAACAAAATGTTCAATTATATTAGAGCAAAAATTAGAAATAGAAAGCTTAGAGATTTGTTATTTGAGCTTTCAGTAAAACTATTTCAAAGCTTAAGGACCTTGAGTCCAAACACTACAAAAATAAGAAAATTGTATTGGTTTTTGTTCTTTTCTTTCAATTTACCTGGTAATTTTCTGCTTTTAGGAAAACAACATTTTATATCTAATTTATATCTGTTATGTTGGTTAAAAATCAATAACATCTAAAAAATAAAGCCTGAAAGTAACTTCAGATTTTGGACAGTCGTAATAATAATAAAAAAATCTAATGAGTAATTGAAAACTCTTCTAGTCTACATCTCTGTGTAATAACATTAACATAAGGGAAGGAAATTTGCTATTGTGTAACCATAAACAATAGACCAAAAGGATGTGTAATTGGGTCATACTAACTCATGAACTCTATAGTTTTTTTAAATTGAATTATTATTTAAAAAATACCATAGTGTACAAAGTTGTTCATTATACAGTTGTTTCAGGCCTGTTCCAACACCACCTGCGTGATCTTCCCTCCACGAATGTCCCCATGTCCCCTCCCCTCTTCCACCTGCCTCCTTAGGCAAAAAACAAATTGACTTCCCATTACTTATTCCAACAAAACTTTAAGAAATGACACATAGAACGAACAGAAAATAAATCAGTAAGAGCAAATTTGTGATTGCTATAGGATTTTAACTATGCAAATAATGGAAATAAACGCCTTTTATATAATCTAGTAAAACACTTATTCTTGTTTATGTAAGTAAGTTTTCAACTCTGGAATCTAAAGTATATTGCATTAAATTTCATTTTATATTTAAAATCTTTAAAAAAAATCTAAATTGGTGTCTATAATTTTTCACTGAGAAGTGTTTTTATTTTTTTGCTTTTTGGGTCACACCCGGCAATGCTTAGGGATTACTCCTAGCTCTGCACTCAAGAATTACTCCTGGCGGTGCTCAGGGGACCATATGGGATGCTGGGAATCGAACCCGGGTTGGCCACGTGCAAGGCAAACGCCCTACCCACTGTGCTATTGCTCCAGCCTCTCACTGAGAAGAATTCTGTGTAACTAAGGGCTACACTGTTTCTGGACATAACCAATTTGGAGGAAGTTCTATGATTTTGGAAATTTCATGTGAACATCATTTCAGTTTTTCTTTTAGTCTGCCCCTTACACATCTTTATAAGAACAATCAATTCCCCTTTCAGTTGAATGGTGTCAAACTTAATAAGTTTAACTGTAACAAAAAGAAATACAAGTTTAATATAAATGTAATGCTGGAGAATATAAAGACAAAACTCAGTCAAAACAACAAGTTGTATTAGAAAGAAAACTTCAGCTCACTGGTTTCTTTGTCACTAAAGTATGTCATACATTTTATCTTTGCAAGAGTTTGACGAGTTTTGCAAGTAAAATTCTGTTTCCTCTACACTTGGTAATAGTCATGAGAATCTGTAGTTTGCACCTTCCCATTAAAAATGTATTGTATTTTTTGAAATTATTCACCCCGCCTTTTATCCAGATCATGTCTTTGAAAGAAGGAAGTAGATAATAAATGGAATAATTCATGATTTCCCATTAAATATGAAACTTTCTTTTGCAGAGTTTAGAAAATGAAGTTCTACATAATGTACAAAAGTTGATTAGAACTTTTTTTTAACCTTTTCAGGATAAAAACTTCTACATTAAACAAATGCATGAGATTTCTCTGGGAAAAGCAAATCAATCAATTCTTTATACCTCTAGTTTTGTTATATATGTTCTAATGTTGCGCCTTCCGATGTATATTTTCTTATAATACCTAGGAAGTTTCAAAATACTGGCACAAAAAATACCATACACTGGGCTATAAACATGATGGTATCTAAGGGAAATATAACTGATGTTTAAATTAGGAAGGAGAAAAAGTCATATAAATAAAAAATAAAAACAAAACATTGTACATGCGCTTTCCAGCAACGTAATAGAAGATAGAATATGGTAAACAACAAAACCTGTGTTTGGATTTCTCCAGTGGAACACCAAATATGGAAAATTTGGGGTTTTTATTTTGTATGTGTGTGTGTGTGTGTGTGTGTGTGTGTGTGTGTGTGTGTGTGTAGAAATTATACATACATTTATGAAGCATCTCTCTACAAGCTTTTGGCACTCCACCAACTATACCTCTTTGCCTTTTTGTTATTTCTGACTAAAATTAGGGGGAAAATTAAACCAACTGATCCTGGTCTCATTTTAGCGCTATTATTTTATAATTCTTGGATAAGAAAGCTATAGGAAATGTAACAGGGAAAAAAATCACAGTTCTGATTATTTTACGGCAAAAGCGACAGCATTACATTGGGTTTTGAAAAGTTTTTGTTCTGGGACAAGTTCATCTCTCGACTGAGCTTATTTTAGTTTTCCTCACATCAAAAATATGAATTCAGGAGATATTATCATCTTTTCCACGTGAATCCTAGAAAGATAACTACGAAACTGACAGTCGTGTGCAGAAGCTCTGCTCGCGCGCTAATCTCCATCAGAAAGCAGGTGTGTGCAGCTCCTGAGCGCTCTGAAGGCAGGTTTATCTCAGCCTCCGGGTCCACAGAGAGCAAACGCCCAGAACGCGGGTCCAGCCAAGTGAATTGAAACAAGAGTCAGATTGATCACGATGATACTGGTCAGACAGTGTCTGTATACCACGATCGTATTTACTGAATAGTGTATTTCATCATATTGCAGCAATCTCAAACACGGAGAAAGTTCCTCGTGACAAATAAGAAGCTGGAATATAACCAACGAGCTATAGGTGCCCACCAGAATATGGCAAAAAAAAAATAAATGAATCTGTGAAAAGCTGAAAAGAATTTATACTCCTAAACATCTAGCACAGAAAGAGAAAAACAGTTTGGACGCTATTCTTCCTTGAAGCAGAGATCACATTTGTTTCTCTTGTATTTTCATATAATAGCACAAGTGGCAAGGAAATGAAAGTTTGTGACTAGCAAAATAGAATTTAGGAATAAAAAAATGATATATAATGTCAGAATTCATAAGCATATTAATTTACTGAGAATCATAACAAGAAATAGTATATGCAATAGCACAGATTAAAAATCAGCAGAACAAGAATTGTTTTTAATGATTTTTCTCCCAGAAACTAACAAATATAATAGAGGTAAAAAAGATTTGAATTCTATATATTGAAGTGACAGCCCAAATTAATTGTTAGATTCTGACTTTTCTAAGTCTTTATCTCTATTGAATAAAATACTCTCTAAGCCCACATCTTTCCACCCACACCTAAGACAAAAAATAGAAACAAGTAAAAGCTGTATACCTGAATATTTACAAATTCATTTGTAATTTATTCATTATCAAAAGAGAAAAACAGAAAATTCATATATTCAAAGTAGAAAGAAAAATATCTAAATATAAAATCCTAGGGAAAGAAGTATTCAAAAATTCCAGCATTTACATGCATTTATTAGAAAATAAGAATACCTGAGATGAAGAACCTAGTGTTCAACTTAGGATAAACTAAAATAAACCAAGAAGTCAAATAGAGAATAGAGAAGAAAACAAAAGTAAACATTAGTGAAAAAAATACAACTGATCTATTAAAAATACAGTTTATACAAAAATAAATAGGCCTCCATATGATCAAAAACAAAAAGTAGGTTAAATAATCCAAATAATGCTGGAAATGAAAATGGTAACAGTATAGTATAGAAACATGGTTATAGGCAACTTTAGTGTAGTAACAACACAGTAAGTACATAAAAGGTAACTTACAGTGTATTTTAAAATGTGCAAGGAGAAGTAAAATAAAGATTTATTTGTAGTACCCAATTTAGATGTCGAACATGTGTTGTGAGATAGGCATCATCTTAATTTCTGCTTTATAGGTTAGAAAACTATACGGTTTAATTAATAAGTGAAGATTACACACTGTGTGAATGGTGAGCTGAAATAGCAAACTCAGTGGGATCTAATTCTTGAAGACACAATATTTAGCCACCATTATTGTTATATTACCTCCAAGATAGGGAACAATTCTATAAGAAATAGAAGAAATGAGGAAAATATGATAAACTTTATGACAATAAACACAAAGTCTACATCGCTATAAAATTGTTTTTTAAAAATTGGTGTTTTTTAAAAAACTTCTAAATATGAATTATTTGGCTGGAGAGGACTTAGAAACTAATTAAAATAGAAGTTCTAATTTTTCTTGCCCCTGATTTTTCTCCACCTAAGAAAAAAATTACTTGATTTTTCTAAGAAAATTGTAGAAAGCTTTTTCCATATTTAAGGAATTCCCATCTCATCCAAAATGCCTAGAGCATAGAAAAAAAAAGAAAAAATTATTTAGTCCCTGTAAAAAAAAATCCCCCAAATGATGTAAAAGATAAGAAAAGTATAGGTCAGTATCATTACAATGTGGATGATAAATTCTCTATACTTGTCGTTTCCCCAAAAGAATTCTGTTTTCTTATCTTTTGCACAGTCATTTCAAATGAAGGAAAAGTGGTTAGCCAGTGATCTTGATTTTTTTTTTTGCTTGTTTGGTTGGTTTTAGGATCACATCAGGTGATGTGGTGTGTTACTCTTGGCTCTGTGCTCAGGAATTACTCCTGGCAGTGCTCGGGGGACCATGGGATGGAACTCAGTTGGTCACATGCAAGGCAAGTGTTCTTCCCACTGTACTATCACTCCACCCCGCCACTAATAAAGATTTTGAAGTGAAAAAAAGAAGAAGAAAAACTAAACTAAACTCTACTTTAATACTTCCTTTGTTTAAAAATATTTCTTCGGTTATTTTGGCTGTAGGAGAGCTAATTTGCTTTTTATCAAGTTTATAGGGTTTTATGAACTCTGTGCTTGACTACAAAATGATATTATGATAAAAGATAAATATAGTGCTGAAAGATGCGTGCTGAAAGTAGACTACAGACTGAACACGATGGTCACTCAATACCCCTATTGCAAACCACAGCACCCAGAAGGAGAGAGAGAACAAAAGGGAATACCCTGCCACAGAGCGGGGTGGGGTGGGGGGGATAGGATTGGAGGGTGGGAGGGATGCTGGGTTCATAGAAAAAGAAAAAAAAGATAAATAGTATTAATAAAATTCAGGAGGACCCTAAAATTCTGGTAGCTGCTGGATTTCTGGTTCATTTTCTTTCTTTCTTACTTATTTCTTCCTCTCTGTGCATGACATTTTTTACCTCATTGCTCTTGCTTCTTTATAACATTTGATTCTCTTGGTCAAATTTATTAATCTCTGACTTTGTTTCTGAGGATATAAGATTCTTTCCAGGGTTATTGTGAGACTCACTGAAAACAGACTAGCATACTGGGGGGCTGGAGCAACATCACAGCGGGTAGGGCGTTTGCCTTGCACGCGGCCAACCCGGGTTCGATACCCAGCATCCCATATGGTCCCCTGAGCACCACCAGGGGTAATTCCTGAGTGCAGAGCCAGGAGTAACCCCTGTGCATCACCGAGTGTGACCCAAAAAGCAAAAAAAAAAAAAAGAAAAGAAAACAGACTAGCATAGTAATCAGGTAATGCCTCTTGTTACTATCTTGCCTGATGAAAGACTAGCTAAGGCTTTATGATAAACATACCAAGTGCTCATTTTATTGCTCCTTTGCTGTGTAAAACTTTATTTCATTGCTGCATTAAAAAATTCAAAATAATTTCCTTTTGGACTTTAGTATCAAGAAGAACACTATCTCTCTTGAACTGGTCCACCCCTCGCATCAGAGAATGAGAATGGCTCCTACCTTCCCTCATCCTGCCCAGTGTGCCAGAAGTTGAGACCTCATGTTCCTTCAGGGGGCCACTATTACTCTAGGGGGACAGTGTATTCTGATACTTCGACTTTATCTGCCTTTCATTTTCCATGTGTAATAGAAAATGTTTTTGTTAAGTTTTCTAGAAAGAAAGCAAAAAGCAGTTATATTATGTGAGAAGAGTCTTGAAAGAGAATAAAACACAATCCCAGCCTTTATATTACTATCTCCTGCAGAGTCCTTTTATGAGGTCAATTCTCCGCAACAAAGATACTTTTTTGTGTAATACAGTACAAGTATATTTTGCAGATGTGTGTGTGTATCACTGTATCAGTGTCACTGTCATCCCCTTGCTCATCAATTTGTTCGAGCGGGCACCAGTAACGTCTCCATTGTGAGACTTGTTGTTACTGTTTTTGGCATATTGAATATGTCACCGGGAGCTTGCCAGGCTCTGCTGTGCGGGTGAGATACTCTAGGTAGCTTGCTGGGCTCTCCAAGAGGGATGGAGGAATCGACCCTGGTCGGCTGCATGCAAGGCAAATGCCCTACCTGCTGTGCTAAATATACACACACACACACACACACACACACGGGACACTAATACTCAAAATGTTTCAATCTCTTTATAAACATTAATTGATCTTGCAATAATGTCCATAATCCTAGCCTCATCATTGTCTCTATCTTCTTTCAGGTGAGGAAACCAAGGCCCAGAGCAGTTAAGTAACTTCGCCAAAGCCAAGCAGTTACTGCATTAGTAAGTGTAAAGATGGGACCGGAGTGCAGGGTTGGGTCTTTAATCCTGTTCATTTTCTTAGGCCTGGTGGCCACCCACCTAGGCTATCTTTAGGCAATGCACTCTTTGTGATTTCCACCGCACACTCAGATTTTAAATCCTGACGATGATTTCCAATTGATGGGTCATAACCACTACCCAAGAATGGGTCGCAATCTGTAATTTGATAATTGTAGTACTGTAGCACTGTCGTCCCATTGTTCATCGATTTGCTCGAGAGGGCACCAGTAACGTCTCTTGTGAGACTGGTTGTTACTGTTTTTTTGGCATATTGAATATGCCATGGGTAGCTTGCCAGGCTCTCCTAGAGGGACAGAGGAATCGAACCCAGGTTGGTTGCGTGCAAGGCAAATGCCCTACCTGAAACTGAGACCATGTGTTGGGGTTGGGGCCCCTGATTCCATCCCTGGCATCTTTTCAAGCAAACACATGTTTGTCATATCTGCCTGTTTAGTCCACTCAAGCCTGAGCTCTGAACACCTAGTAGGTAAGCAGAGAGCAAAGAAGGCTTCCTACAGAAGCAAACAGGTAAGCTGAGGCTGGAAGACAAAGTTCACCAAGTACTGAAGATTTGAAGGTAAGTGACATTTCAGGAAGGGGGCATGTATATGGCAATGAAAGGGGAAAAGAGCATCATTCATGGATTCAACACTGAACTAAGCCCTTCACAAGCGCTGAGGATGCCAAGATGAACACAAGGCCACGGTGGCAAGCCCTCCTGAGGCCCATAATCTAGCACAGGAAACAAACTAGTAATGACATTGCAACACTCTACATGCTGAAATGGGAGGCATTCTGGGTACTGCAATTTTTATTTCAGGTATTATAGCAGCAAGTTTACTTAATATAGTTGGAGCTAATTTGGAACGAAATGATAAGGGACACATACGTCATAGACTAAGGGAATGGAAATATGGAAAAGTTGGAAGATGAAAGAGGACATGGTATATATAATGAAGACCCGAGGAACTTTTGAGACAGATTGGTGCCCTGGCTCAAGGATGGGTTCTGGAATTAGATTGTTTAGCTTCCAATAACTGCTTCTCTACTTAGTTGTGTGACTTTGGGTGAATGACTTGACAGAATCTCTGTGCTTCAATTTCTTCACCCATCAATGCAACTAGCAAATATTTTTAAAGGATAAATAAATTAATATATAATGAAGCACTTCAAGCAGTATCAGAAACATAGGAAGTGCCCAACAAATATTAGCCATTATTATTTTGACAATTAATAAATCTCAAAGCAGTAATGGGAGCAGGAAATAGGCTGAGATGTGGTTGGATTTAGCGTAAAATTATTGATCGTCCACTGTGATCTCAGTGCTGTTACAGATATTTCAGGCTCAGCAGTGAACAAGACATTCATTTTCTCAGTTTTTCAAGGCACTTCAGGAGAAGTCATCTTAGATTACTTCCTTTACTTAGACCCATGTTCCTTCCATTGGTGAGCTTTGCTCTCCTGATCACGTAAATATATTCTGAACCAGACAATTTTTTTTAATCACTTTCACTCCATTTACCCTGTCAAACTGCTATCCCCTTTGACTATCCCCTCCTGCTAGCCAGGAAATACCCACTGAGCAACCTGAATAGTCCTTTCAAAATGAAACTACATTATGTCATTTCCTAGCATAAAATATATCAATGGCTTCTCAAAATATCCAGAGTATCAGTTAAACTATTTGGGATTATTCTGACCATATAATATCTGACCCTTAAATAACACACATGTAATGAACAAATTATTTATTGATTTATTGGGTCACCATAAGATACACAGTTATAAAGCTGTTCATGTTCAGGGTTTAGTCATACAATTGAACAAAGAATGTAAAGAGAAAAACAAGTTTGGAAAGAGTCTGTCTTATTGATTACATAAGAGCTTTAAAAGACACTATAATAGTTAATTAGTAAATTAATAAATAATTTATTTTAATTAATTTAAAATCAGAAAATCCATACCAGTGACTTTTCATCAACCAAAATCTTTAAATAGAAAATCATGAAAAGGCTAGTGATTAAAAATATATTAAGATTTTCTAAAACAATATTTCTCATTCCCCTGGTTTATGAAACAGAGTAACAACATTCCCAATGCTTTAACTCCAACACAAAGTTAACACACCACACACACTATGAAAGAGACAGAGACACAGAAGCTTCCATAATTATAGCATATTTTAAATAAACTCAGAGAATTATTCTAATACATGCAAACATGGTTTTAAAAGTTTCCAAATAATTTAATTGAAATGATGTAGTTAAAGAATCTCCCACCAATTCAAACATTAAGAATTTCTCTATAACTAGATAGTTAAACAGTTTTATTTCAATAGGGCTTGATAAAGATAAAGATTGGATTCTGGAAAAATGATGGTTTAAGAAACATGAAGAATCCACCTCCCAACCTAAATAATAATTGCATCTAATATAGCTATTTTGAAACTTTAGAAGATATTGAAAATGATTAACTTTTAGTGCAAATATTCAAGAGAAAATGGGGTTAATTTTGGTCATTTTCAACTTTAAGAAATAGTCACCCATCTCTCCCAACCCTCTCAAGTTCTAAGATGGGAGTCCATGAACTCATTTCTGGACCATCTTGCAATTAATTTGTTAGAAGTAGGTTAGGTTAACAGTAAAGAATATTGCAGATGCCACGGTTCTGGTCATTGAATGATGCTTCTGGTCATGGATACAGAGAACTCACGGTTTAGGGAAGAGCAGCTATGATTTCATGCGTGCTTGTAAGTCCCTCTTCTTCAGCTGAAGCAATTTCTAGGAGATTCAAAGAACCAGTTCTGTTCTGGCACATGCAGATCAAAACAACCATGAGATACCACCTCACACCACAGAGGCTAGCACACATCCAAAAGAACAAAAGTAACCGCTGTTGGAGAGGATGTGGGGAGAAAGGGACCCTTCTACACTGCTGGTGGGAATGCTGGCTAGTTCAGCCCTTTTGGAAAACAATATGGACGATTCTCAAAAAACTAGAGGTTGAGCTCCAATTTGACCCAGCAATACCACTGCTGGGAATATATCCCAGAAAAGCCAAAAAGTATAGTCGAAATGACATCTGCACTTATATGTTCATCGCAGCACTGTTTACAATAGCCAGAAACTGGAAAAAACCCGAGTGCCCTAGAACAGATGACTGGTTGAAGAAACTCTGGTACATCTATAGAATGGAATACTATGCAGCTGTTAGAAAGAATGAGGTCATGAAGTTTGCATATAAGTGGATCAGCATGGAAGGTATCATGCTAAGTGAAATGAGTCAGAAAGAGAGAGAGACAGACATAGAAAGATTGCACTCATCTGTGGAATATAGAATAATAGACTATAAGACTAACACCCAAGAATAGGAGAAATAAGTACCAGGAGGTTGTCTCCATGGCTTGGAGGCTGGTCTCTCATTCTGGGCAACTCAGAGAAGGGAACGCCAAGTAAAATGTGGTTGGAGGTCATGTGGGGGAAAGATGATGCGGGCCGAATATAGACTAGAGACTGAACACAATAGCCACTCAACACCTTTATTGCAAACCACAACACCTGAGAACAAAAGGGAATACCCTGCCATAGTGGCAGTGTGTGTGTGGGGGGGAGACGGGACTGGGGAGGGGGGGAGGGATGTTGGGTTTACTGGTGGGGGAGAATGGGCACTGGTGAAGGGATGGGTTATCGAACTTTGTAAGGGAGAAACTTGAGCACAAAAATGTATAAATCTGTAACTGTACCCTCAAAAAAAAATAAAAGTTGTATTTATAAAAAAAAAGTTTTAAAAAATGGGGGAGGTGAAATAACTGATTGTTGGACTTATTATATAATTAGATTAAAATGTCGGATTTTCAACAACAAAATTAGGTGACATGCAAAAAGAAAGTATGACACAGTCAAAGAAAAGCAGCTAAAATTGGCCTTGAGACAGATCTAGATTTACTACATTTACTAGACAAGAAAAGTTACTAGATTTACTAGTAATAAATCTAATAAAGTAGATTTACTCTATTATTTGTTCATCGACAAACTAGAGCTTATCAAAATTTAAAACTTCTCTGAGAACTATAACTAGGCAAAGACTTTAAAATAACTGGCAGAAAGGTGTTAAAAAATTAAAGCAAGATGGGAGAATGTCCAGAACAAAGATGTAGGAACAAAATGGAAATGCTAGAAGTTAACGAAAACCAGAAAATACACTTCTTTCTAAAACTTCTATAGTGAAAAAAATACAATCAAGATGAAAAATTCACCAGTGATTCAGTGGTAGATTTGCACAGGAAAAAGAAACAATGAACCATGAAATGATTAAGTCTGGGGTGAAAAAGAAAGAAGAAATAATAATCTGAGACTGGTGGAACATGATATGTATTTTGAGAATTCCAGAAGAGGGAGAGATAAGGGAAAGCAGTTATTTTCAGAAAAATGACAAAAAACTCCCTGTCTTTATTAAAAATCAGGAATATGGACATCCAAATTCAATCAACTTAAAGCAGAAAAATGTAAAGATATCCATTAGGGGCACATTATAATCAAATTATGAAAGGCAGTTCAAAGAACGAAACAACTTCTCACATAGAAGGGATACTCAATAAGAACATAAAGAAATTTCTCATCAAAAACTTTGGAGGCAATAAAGAAGCGGGGGCTCACTTACTATACTTATAATAGAATAAGTATTATTAATCAATTAATCAATATCCAGTTAATCAATAATCAGTTAAAACCAATAAACCAGTTAATCAGTACTTCTATGTAGGAAAAATTGCCCTGTGAAAATAAGCTATTCCCAAACAAACAAAATCTGAAGGAGTTGATTATCATTGGCCTATCCCTGCAAAAAATGCTTATGGAAAACCTGAAGCTTGAAGTAAGAAAGCATTATACAGTAACTTTGAAGCAATATGAAGAGCTAAAGCTATCAGTCAAGGCAAATACACAGTTATTTGTAAATGCTTGCATTCATTTTTGCAGAGGCTTAAAAATTTACATTTTAATTTCTATGCGATTTTAAAGATACATAAATTTGAGAAAATAAGTATCAGTCAAAAGCAGGCATTATTTTATCTTTCATTTCTAACTCCACATTCTGTTTCTGTATAATTTAAGAAACTATTGCACCAAACAATTACTAATGCAAGTCTGGGGGCCACAGAGAATTCCTTCTCCTAAATTTTGCTGTAAAGATAAACTCCTTCAAAGATGTTGAAACAGAAGCAGTTTGTAATTTTTGGTCACATAACATATCAAGACACAGTTCTGGGAGAGGTAGGGAGGTGTAAAAAATTACTAATGTCTCCATATGTCATGACAGTCAAGCTGGTATAAATTCAAATTAGAGCATATGTTTAGAAAATCTGATTTATCCCACTCAATGACCATGGAGAATAAAAGCAGAAAGTGTACAAATGAATATGAAAAGGGAAGTAGGATTTTAACACAAAAGTAAAGACAAAATACAGTAATGTAATAAATAATGTATGACAAACAAAAGACATAAATAAACTAGCATATAACTGAAGTAAGTTCCTTCTTAATTGCATTTACTTTAAAGGTAAATACATTCTAAGTTCCAGTTAAAGAACAGATAGGCAGAATAAACTCATAAAATAGTTCTAACACGTTTGCATATAGCTTGTTATAGCATCCTTTAAAGACAAACTTGGATCAACTTCAAAATGAAAACCTGAGACTGACAAAATGTGAATTTACTTTCAGTAGGATCCCATTACATATGAGGTAAGAGAAAAAGGTTTCAAAGGATGGGAAAGTATATGCTTCATTGTTTCTTTACAACCAGAATTCAGTTGAATATGGTAACTGAGAGTTCTAATTGCTCTTATACTGACAAAACACCTACCAGTAAGCAACTGATGATTGTAAGAGATGTTTGGAAAGGGAGCAATACCACAGAAATGTACACAATTTTGAACTAAATCTTTTCTTCCACATAATTTGATATCTGAGCTTGACATGTGAAGCAGAAAATAATATTGAGCAAATGAACAATCTCTGTCCCCTGACAAACTTGAATTTATAAGTGGCACTTTTATTACTTAACTCCTCAAAACAATGATGGTACTTTAATACTTTTAAAAAGACTTAGAGTGTTACTTTAAGGATTTACTCTTAAGTAATGCTTTAGGTCCTTTTAAAGTAAAATTATACATTCTAATAACATTATTTAGTGTAAAAATAGAACAGGAATAACATGACTTTATTTAACGATCAAAGATCAGGCGAGTGTTATCCGTAAGTGAAACAATTAATAAAGTCAAATTATCACTGTCAAACATAGAACTTTAATACAACCAGGTTGGAAACGTATATCTATAAGGCACAGAAATAATCAATTTTTCTTTTCTTTCTTTCTTTCTTTCTTTCTTTCTTTCTTTCTTTCTTTCTTTCTTTCTTTCTTTCTTTCTTTCTTTCTTTCTTTCTTTCTTTTTTTCTTTCCTCCCTTCCTCTCTCCCTTCCTCCCTCCCTTCCTTCCTCCCTCCATCCCTCTCTCTTTCTCTCTTTCTTTCTTTCTTTCTTTCTTTCTTTCTTTCTTTCTTTCTTTCTTTCTTTCTTTCTTTCTTTCTTTCTTTCTTTCTTTCTTTCTTTCTTTCTCTCTTTCTCTCTTTCTCTCTTTCTTTCTCTCTCTTTTAGTGAATCACTGTGAGGTACAGTTACAGGCTTACAAACTTTATTGTGCTTGCATTTCAGTCATACAACGATCAAGTACCCATCCCTCCACCAGTGCCTATTTTCCACCACCAATGGTCCCAGCATCCCTCCCACCACCCATACCCCATCCCCTCCACCCTGCCCCGCCTCTGTGGTGGGACATTCCCTTTTGCTCCCTCTCTCCTTTTGGGTGTTGTGGTTTGCGACAAAGGTATTGAGCGGCCATCATGTTCGGTCTATAGTCTACTTTTAGCACGCATCTTTCAACCTGAATGGGTCCTCCCAACATCCTTTACTTGGTGTTTCCTTCTCTATCTGAGCTACCTTTTCCTCCAGCATGTAAGGCTGGTTTCCAAGTCATGGAGCAGACCTCCTAGTTCTTATCTCTACTACTCCTGGGTGTTAGTCTCCCAAGAGAATATAAAGTCTCTGTTACTTTATATATATATATTTTTTAATTTTATTGAATCACCATGTGGAGGGTTACATAGTTGTCAGGATTATGTCGGTTATACAATTCTCAAACACCCTTCCCTTCACCAGTGCCCATCTTCCATCACCAACCCCCCCAGTATACCTGCCGCCCCCTCCCACCTCCCCAGTCCCCACCCTTGTACTTGATAAGTTTCACTTCGTTTATGCCTTATCTCGATTACATTTCACGTTTCAACACACAACTCACTACCGTTGTTGGGGTTTCCCCCAAAAAAGAAAAGCAGTCCTATTGCCAAGGAGGCATTTGATAGTTCTCCACTACTAAGAATATAGAGATATTAAGTCCCGCTGTTTGTTACATAACTTTTCTTTTTCCCCCTTGCCCCGCGCCACCGAGTTCACGCCTGTTTAGTAATCGCCACGCTGCCTGACAAGGGAAAAAAAAAAACGAAAAGGATGGTTATTTCCCGTCATCAGCAGACGTGGGGCTCTGGCTTAGTTGATAGACTAGTAGAGTGTCTGCAAGCAGTTTCTGGAACTGAAGGTCTTGCGCTGGTATCGGCTCCGGCTCGAGATTCCACCAGCGTCCCACTGTTCCATGTACATAATTTTTCCCCTTATATCCCATTCCCACGACACCAGGTCTGTTTGCTTAATGGACATCACACTGTAGTTGACGACACGCCGCGTTTCTTCCCGAGAAAGAAGAAAATTTCTTCTCAGCTGGCGTGGGGATATAGCTTAGTTTAGTCTAGAGAGATGGCTACCGTTTTGATTGCCTTCAATATTTCAGCAACAGACTTACTATTCTTGTTAGGATCTCCCACAAAAGTCCGACCCATTAAAAGCGAACCATTACATATTGCTGATGCTAAGATGACATTAGGTCCCGCGCGGCCGCGCGGTTTTGGGTTTCTGTATAAAGTCCAGGGAAAGTACAACCAGAAATAACATCACTACAAACTTTTACCCTTTTATGGTGCTCATAAGATGGAGAAGTCCTGCGCTGTGTTCAGGAGGGAGGAGTTGAGAGAGAGAGAGGTTAAAAGAATTGGGGGATGCCCAGTTCCCACTGTTTCAGCGCACCGTGGGGTCTCTGGTCCCATGCCGGAATTAGTTCAGTGGGCTGCCTGGAGTCCAAGGGCGCTCCCTTGGGCTCTTCCATCATGCTCGCTCCGCAGCCGGATCCAAAAGGGTCTGTTACTTTATATTCCACAGATGAGTGCAATATTTCTATGCCTGTCTCTCTCTGTCTGACTCATTTCACTTAACATGATACTTTCCATGTTGATCTACTTATATACAAATTTCATGACTTCATCTTTTCTAACAGCTGCATAGTATTCTGTAGTGTAGATGTACCAACGTTTCTTTAACCAGTCATCTGTTCTCAGGCACTCAGGTTTTTTTTCCAGATTTTGGCTATTGTATACAGTGCAATAATGAACACACAAATGCAGATGTCATTTTGACTATACTTTTTTGCCTCTCCAGAATATATTCCCAGGAGTGGTATTGCTGGATCAAATGGGAGCTCAATTTCTAATTTTTTGAGAATCGTCCATACTGTTTTCCAAAAGGGCTGAACCAGTCAACATTCCCACCAGCAGTGAAGGAGAGTCCCTTTCTCCCCACACCAGTGCCAACACTGGTTGCTTTTGTTCTTTTGGATGTGTGTCAGTCTCTTTGGTGTGAGATGATCAACCTTTCTAACCTCAAACTCTACTACCAAGCGGGTAATAATTAAAACAGCATGGTACTGGAACAAAGGCAGAGCCGCAGACCAATAGAACAGGGTTGAATATTCTGACCCCCGGCCCTTCCCCAATATATGATATCTAATCTTTGATAAGGGAGCAAGAAATGTGAAATGGACCAAGGAAAGCCTTTTCAACAAATTGTGCTGGCAAAACTGGACAGCTACATGCAAAAAAAAAAATGGGCTCAGATCTCTACCTAACACCATGTATAAAAGTCAGACCAAAATGGATTAAAGACTTCAACATCATACCAGAATCCTTAAGATACATTGAAGACAAGGTCAGCAAAACCCCCATGACATTGAAGCTAAAGTATCTTCAAAGATGACACACCACTGACCAAATAAGTGGAAATAAAGATAAACACATGGAACTATCTTAAACTAAGAAGCTTCTGCACCTCAAAAGAAACAGTGACCAAAATACAAAGACTGTACAGAATGGGAAAGGATATTCACACAATTCCCATCTGATAAGGGGTTGATATCAAGGATATACAAGGCACTAGTTGAACTCCACAAGAACAAAATATCCAACCCCATCAAAAAATGGGGTGATGATCAGAAACTTTCTCAAAGAAGAAATTTGAATGGCTGAAAGACACATGATAAAATGCTCTACATCACTATTCATCAGGGAGATGCAGATCAAAAAAATGATGAGAAATAATCTTTAAAAGTCTCTTTAGGGGCTGGAGCGATAGCTCAGCAGGTAGGGCATTTGCCTTGCATGAGGCCGACAGGGTTCAATTCCCAGCATCCCATATGGTCCCCTGAGCACCGCCAGGAGTAATTCCTGAGTGAAAAACCAGGAGTAACCCCTGTGCATTTCCAGGTGTGACCCAAAAAGAAAAAAAATATTTAAAAGAAATGAATCATGCTGAAAATCCTTTAGTAAAAATGTAGTTGATATATAAAAAAGACAAGTCTTTTGCTTTTCTTCTACATTGTCAGTTCCAAAGTAAACTGAACCCTGGGTTTAACTGTTTCAATAATTGCTTTAGCATGTCCTGTTCAAATGCTAACTAAAATTCTAGAACACACTTTTTGAGGAGTCAAACTTTCTCATTTCAATCGTCAAAGCACTTACATAAAACTCTGACCTGAAACTGTGTCACAGCAGGGTGCCTATTCCGTGATGCTGTTCATATGACATTCATTCCTTCACTAACTTATTCACTTAACATCTAGCTACTGGGCCCTCACCATGTGCGGGGAAACACAAGGACACATCCCTGTCCCGTGGACATCAAGGAGAAAGGCGAACAGAGTTTATCCCAGTCCGGGACAGGGCACAGGTGACAGCAGAAACAGAGACAGCTGGTCTAAGTGAACATGAGTGTGTCAAGGCAGAGGCCGGCGGGAATAGGCGGTGAAGGAAATCCAGGCTTGCAGAGCTTCCGTTCCGGGCTATCCCTGTGTGACAAGGAGGAGGGCAGCAACCAAGCCACATGGAGAGAACTGAGTGGCGGGAAGAATGGGGAAAGTTGGTCAGAAAAGTCCAAACCATCTACAACTCTAGGCCATGATGAGGAATTTAGAATTGCATAAGAGATTATTATTCTCGATATCACAATAGGTATAGTTATGTATACTGATTACACCATTGATGTACAAGAGCCTTGATATTCCATAATAGGAGTCTGCTCTTTGTCTAGTCCTACTCCTCACCATCTACCCCCCAAATATATCACCCAGCAAATGCACAAACTCATACACTGACTTTCTTTATGTTGCACTGGGGGAAGAGTTTCTCTTTTTGTCTAAGGGTAATATTTCTATTTATGCTCGGAGACCATCTTCTTTCACTTGTTCTAAGACTTTATCTTGCTCTAAAGCATGGTTTTCTTCTACGTCATTGATACTTCTTCTTCCAATAATATTGATCCCATGGAAATGCCAATTGTGATTTAGAGAATAATAGGCAGAATAGATCGGAATTTCAAAGTAATATGAGATTACTGCTTTTGTTTGAAAATTTTTTCTTAGATTTTTCTCTATTACATCTTTATATACTGAAGTTCTATGATCATTAGTCTGATCATTTTGTAATGAGCAGGAGTTAAGTTTGAAATGTGTGCTCCCTGGAAAATTTTATCCCACTCCTCTTTGTCTTCTTTGATTTTATATAGGCCTCAAGGCTGTTCCTCAGCAGTCAGCATTTATGCATTCATTCCATTATTTTTTCCTGCTCATAGGTCTTATTGTTTCAAATACAGATAAGGAGGGAAACAAGCATTTTCTAATAAATTCTCATTGTCTCTCCCATTGTGTAAAATCTAGTATTATATCTAAGGCAGTAACTTAATAAATGCATGTTGACCAATTTATCTTTTTAGAGTTGAGTGGCTAATAAAAAGTTTTATACAGCAATTCCCTGGCTAGCCGAGTATGCATGATTCCCCTGGCACCTGCTGAGTATTGCTAGGAAATGCTAAAAATCATTCATCAGTTTGCTTCTTTACATGCTATTCAATTAGTTGTCTGGGGTAGAGTCTAGATTATTTATCAATCAAAGATTAATGGTGAGCTGGGTACCGAGTCATCTTCCTACTAATGGTTTATATCTCTTGTCCTAAGAAAAGGCAAAACTCTTTTGGTCTAAAAGAGCTTTGGTCTTTTTCAAGTGCAAAAAGACTAAAGGGAATGAAATTAAGAGGACTTAGAATTACCCACTATTACTATTTTCTTTAGTGTGAGATAAATTTGTTAATTTTGATTTTCACTTCTAATGTTAATTTAGATTATAAGGGAAAATAACATTACTATTACAGTACTATTAAGCACTCACTCATCATGTCTATCTGGTATAGTTTGACACCAAAGGAGTTTTCAGTGCAGATAGAAATGCCTCATATCTATAGGGATTTCCAGTTTGCTATATATGTGAAGCAAAAATTTAATTCCTTATTTAGTTCCCACTTCTTAAAGCAATTACAGCTATTTTAATACCTATAAGTCAGAAGGCAAATTTACTCAAATATATATGCATATTTCTTTTGAAAAAATGATTAAACAATATTAACCTTTAATTTTAGGCATGGTTACCGTGTGAAATTAATGAATTTACAATTGAACTAGTTGCTACCAACGGTTCCAGATTCTACACATGGTAATTTATAGAGCTCCAAAGAGACAGTGATTATGGTTACTATAAAACATCATCACTCTCTAAAACAGCTACTGCCAGCATGAACTATTCTGCGTTTCTGCAGTATAAGCAAGTTAATAAAAATTATAGCCATAGATAAAATATCATATCAACTAAAATGAAAGATATTGTGACACAGAAATTCAAAATCAATAAACCTATACTGAAATATAATTTTAGGAAATTATACACAACAACAGCTCTTTGTGTTCCTGGAGTCAGCAGATGCCATTGGGCTACACTAGCATGTGACAGGGACAAATGAAGACGTTACTGGCACCTGCTCGAGCAAATTGATGAACAATGGGATGACAGTGATACAGTGATACATAAGGAATATGTAATATACTGGGCAGATGCGCAAAGGATGAATGCATATGCTTTGCATGCAGGAGGCCTGGGTGCAATTCCCAGCACCTCATGGTCCTCGAGCACTTACCTGGTAGGAGTCCCTGAGTCAACATCAGATGAGGCCCCAAAACAAATTCTCTCTCACTCCCCTCCCTCTCTGCCTTTCTCTCTCTCTCTCTCATTTCATATATAGCTACACTAGCACGCTACAGGGACAAATGGAGATGTTAATGGCGCTCGCTCGAGCAAATTGAGGATCAATGGTATGACAAGTGAACTGAAGTGATATATATATACACACACCCATAAACACACACTTACATGTAGATGAATATATATTTTTTCAGCAAATTTAATAGCCATAGACAATATCATTATTGTCATAAAATTCTTTAATGGAATCATTTAGTGAATTCCAATAATATACAAAACATTTATAATATTTGTTTTTAAATATTTATATTTAAATATCTGCTTATACCAAGTTAGGTGTATCAAGTAAAAATAATAACCATATTTAACTTCTATTCTAGCTTTTTATTCATTTCTCAATAATCTACATGTATCTTTATATTGCTTTTACTCATGCTATTGCTTTTAATTAGTGGTAAATTGGAAAAGTTTATATTTTTTATTTGAAAAATAAACCCAGACATCTTAGAATTATCTGTAAATTAGATAATAAACTATAATTCATAAATTCTTCTTTTGGTTCTTGGTGAGAGAAATAACATGTATTCATAGGGATTTCCCCCCAAAAAAATTTTACCAGAAAATAAAGATAAAAAAATATTTCTTTTAAAGTTTTCATTTCTCCCCTATAGAAGCACCACTATTAAGAAGCTAGTAAGAAATTAATGGCACAGATTTAATAGTGCAATGTAGTAGTCTACTATCTTGGTAAATATGAACAGTTTGAAAGCCATAAAGTTAGAGTTTGATACATGTCAGATCAATAGACAAGACTTATCACTATTTAATAAGAACTTTAATTTTTAAATGCCACGTTCCAGTGAAAAGATATACTGCACAGGAAAATTGAAATTTCAATAAAGAATCAAAACAAAAGAAACAAAATTTATATTAAAGCACTTCTAAGAGGCTCTACTTACGCAGCGACCTCCTCTTTTGACAATCCTTTGAAATTCATCGCCAGATAACGATCTATGTCATCTTTCTCTTTGATCAATTGAGAGCTAAATGAAGTAGAAGGAAATAATAAAGCACTGCCTTATTAAGTTGAAAAGCTAGCAAACATAAAAAAATACCACCAGAACAGAAATATTCAGGGTACAATATAATCTATAATGAATGTCCTGCAGTAGTTCCAGGACTAATAACTTTAAAGTCTTAATTTTCTTGAATACAAAAAACAGGGAAAATATTAAAGCCAGTCTATAATCAAATAAAAACACCAGCACATTAAAATAATTTGCATTCTCAAATAAACACTTTCTTTCCTAAAAGCTTCGAAGAATTATTTATTTCAAGCTGTTTTCAGAGTCTAACTCTTCACCTACACAATGCATATTCTGTTTGACACAGAAGCTTAAATGAAGACCTATTTAAATGCAGAAAAAGTATATGTGAAATTAATTTGATCCAAACATTAGCAAAATTTGCTCTGAATTTTTTTTTGGTAATCACATGTAAAATTTAGTTATTAAAATTCAAGGTACAAAGATATTTTTTAAGACTAAATTGAATTGAGAGTTTAGAAAGATTTTCCTGAGAAATACACGAAATGTGTTGCTTATTCTCACTTGCCCTTCTTTAAAATCAAGCATCCTAGCACCATGGTGAGGAATGCCACAGGAGCCTGAGACAGCCTAGGCTGCCGGCAGCCGTAAATAGAGAACATTGATACAAAACTTAGCCAGAGGTGACTCTGCTGAAAATATTTTTCTTCAATAAAAATACACACAAAAAGTTTTTGTTAGAATCGATTTTATTTTCGAAAGATGAGATTGGGATCTATTTTTGCTGATGTTGAAAAGTAAGGAAATTTTTTACTAAAACATAGAGGGAGAAAAGAGACTGTAATAATCTACATTGTTCAAAATTTAAATGCAAAATTGTATATCCCCTGCAATTATGTAGTTAGTGATGATTATTTGAAAAAATAATTTTTGAAGTTGTGTCATTTAATTTGTCATTGAAAAGTTGACCTGTTATAATTTAATTTATTATAAAAATTTTAATGATGTACATTTTGATGTGTTATCTATGCTCTAGTGTCCATTTCATTGAATGCATTTATTTTGGATGAGGGGTTTTGTTCTCCCCTAGAAAAGCTAAAAAATGAGTTATACTCCTTCTCAGCATGAAGCTATCTCTTGACATTGTGATCATTATAGTCTCATAGAAGTGGAGAAAAACATTTCAAAAGAAAATAATGAAACCTGCAAATGCAAAATATTTTATTGATAAAAATGTGTCTTAATAAAAATGAACTAAACTATATAAAAGGCAATTTCTGAAAAGCACCAAACTTAGCAGATACTCATGATTAAGACAAAATCTACTAACTCCTCTTTCCTGCATTTCCTCAGCCACAGTTCCAAGGCTCAGCAGAGATGCCCTCACTGGAGCATTCCAGCCCCGATACCATCCTGTCCGGATTGGATCCCACCTGCCAACCTACCTTCAGAGTACATGTGAGTCCTCCGCCTCCCAAACAGACATCGGTGCCCTGGGCCCTGTGTTTTCGAAGTCACCCACCCTTCATTCCTAAAGGTTCTACTTCCAGAGCTCTATCAGCTATTACTGGAATTGGAAACAATGTTTTCTAACTGGCACCAGCTTGCAAAATGAACATACTTGAGTATTTTAAATGAGGCTCATCAATTCTACTAACACGGTGCCAAGGACAATTCTGAATAGTTGGCATAAACAATATAGCTGGACCTTCAGACAATCTTGGGTTTTTTTTTCTTTTTGGGTCACACCTGGCAATGCACAGGGGTGACTCCTGGCTCTGCACTCAGGAATTACTCCTGGCAGTGCTCAGGGGACCATATGGGATGCTGGGAATCGAAGCCGGGTCGGCCGCATGCAAGGCAAATGCCCTACCTGCTGTGCTATCGCTCCAGTCCCACAATCTTGTTGTTTGAGTATCTCCCTGACATCTCTTACTAGAAGAAATTAATCTATACGGAAAATAAGGGGCGGATGGGGGCACAAACCTTGGCATGGTTCGAACATTGTCGGAGCAGGGCAGCTTGGCGCTGGCTATGGACATAAGCCTCGGACGCATCATCTGAAGGGGGGGCAGGGTGACCATTTTCAACTACAAAACAAAAAGACAGAGATTTTGTGGAATAAATATTTCAAGAAACCCTTTACAATATTTTTAGAGATTCACCCTCTGTCATATTTGCTGGAATAGGTCTGTGTATAGCTCCAGAGCTCTGATACTCAAGGATAAGAACTAATGAGTGGATTTGGCAACTTGCTTCTCTCATGATTTTTTTTTTTTTGTATTCTCTGCCTTATGGCCAGTTTATTGTTTGTCTGCATCTTCACCAGGATATCAGAAAAGAATACTCAGAGTTTGGAGTATGCTTTGTTACATGACACTGTTGCAGCAAAGAATGAAGATAATCATTTTTCACCATGTATTTTAACTGTTCTTGCTTTGTTTTCTTGTTACCATCAATAACTGAATATTTCATACTTGGCTGTTTCTAAAGATGTTCTTGCTCACCAGTGAAGGAGTTTTCCACATGGGGAAGATTCTCAAATCGGAGACAGTTGCCCACACCATTACCATAGTTTAACCAAAAACAGAATCAAAACCAAGTTAATTTTCAAAATACAGGAATTTAAAAAAAAGAAGACTGCTAGCTTTGCGCAGTGGCAGTATCGTAGCCAATGAGGTTTATCCCAGGTGCAATTATTGCTAATTAAAAAAAAAAAGACTGCTTAAAACATACTCATTTTATCATTTCCATTTTTTTTTCTTTTTTGGGTCACACCTGGCGATGCACAGGGCTTACTCCTGGCTTTACACTCAGGAATTTCTCCTGGCGGTGCTCAGGGGATCATATGAGATGCTGGGAATAGAACCCGTGTTGGCCTCGTGCAAGGCAAACGCCCTATCTGCTGTGCTATCACTCAGGAATTAAAGTTGGAGCGATAGATAGCACAGTGGTAGGGCATTCGCCTTTCACGGAGCCGACCTGGGTTCGATTCCTCTGCCCCTTCCGGAGAGCCTGGCAAGTTATCAAGAGCAGAGTTTGGCAAGCTACCCGTGGCATATTCTATATGCCAAAAACAGTAACAATAAGTCTCACAATGAGAGAGATTATTGGTGTCCGCTTGAACAAATTGATGAACAACGAGATGACAATGACAGTGACAGGAATTAAAGCATAGGGATGGCTTCTCTTTCTGGGATAAACATGGCCTTTGCAGGGAAGATGCAGAAGACTGGAGATTACTCACTAGTCAGGAACCACTTTTAAGTGGCCCCACTCAAATATCTGGTGTTAATACCAGGTGACACTAATAGCTGGGACCTCACCTGGGCTTTCTGTCAGAACACATACCCAGGATTTCCTCACACAGTGTGGGCGTCCTCTCAGGTTGCTTATATGGCATCTCAGGACCCCAGAGAAACGTCCAATGGACATGATATTTCATCTCAGGGCCTGAGCATGGAGGCCAAAGGGTATGACTTGTACAAAACAAAGAAGAAAAGAAAAAAAAGAATGAACCGTAGCTGGCACTGCTTAGTAACTCAGTTAAGTATCTATCGAATAAGGCAAAACAAACAAAAATAAACTAGCTTGATGGTGATTTTGCCCAAGTTACTGCCTTACCTCAGGCAGTAACAAGCTGGGAGGAAGTGATTTAAATCTAGGAGCAGGATTCCATCTGCTTGGTGAGGCTAAAGGTATTGGTCAAATCAGTGGACAATAGAATGGAATTTAGAGGTGATCCTTGAATGCCTAACAATAGGAGAATAGGATCTTTTGCATCTGAAAGCTGTTGCAATATGTGGGTCCTTTTTCCTGTCAAGTATCTCTATGTCCTTAATAAAGAGGTAGAAATTCACACTAGAGTTTTGGGCCTATAGCATTCCACTACCAATCCCACCAATGGGAGTCCTTCTCCCCACCAGTGTTCCCAGGTTCCTTCCCACCTCCCTAGCAGACACATTTTTAATTTGGCTATTGCAGTCGTGTTCTGTTTACAGGGTTGTTGACGCTATGGTTTAAACATATACACAGGCTATACCTCTAAACCACAAAAGTGCCTGAGAACTCTGAGTCCCGGTCCTGTTAGCTCCTGTCCACCTCTTCTTACTTCCCACCTCAATTTCTTTTCCTCCCTGTTCTCCTCATTTCTGTAATCTAGGGGTCAAGGTAATCTCGGTAACCCCCCATCTAATACCTTGCCAGCTACTGATTTAGGTGGTGACATGTACCAGTAATGAGCAAAACACAGCTAACTTCTTTAGTAACTAAAGAAGAAAAAAAGCCTATAATTTTGGGTCCAGATGTTTTCCTAACTCATTATTTGGAAAATCAGAACTTACTAAACGGCAATAATATGCAGAACATGTGGAGAACATCATGATTCACATGAGGTCAGACCTTAGGGACAGGTCTGGAAGGAGTCTGGGCTCCCCCCACCCCCACCAATTCATTTCAGCAGGGAAGACTCTTCCAGAGCTTCCTGGTGTGATAGAACAATTCTGACCCAGCTTCATTTTACTCAAAGCTCTTTCTCCTGGGATGTAATCAAAAAATGACCACCGCATTTGATCCCACAGAATATTCAGCCTCTATTCTAAAGATTCAACTTTGCTTCCCAAAGGGCATTGAGTCATTGTCAAGACTTTGAATGGTTCACCAAGGAGCTTCAGATGAGAAAACTGTACCTATAATTTCTTCAAGTAGTTGGATGGCCCAGCTACAAAGAAGCAAGACCCAGAAATTCTGATTTAGCCAATGTCCCATCAAGGTATGTATGAATGCTTCCTTCAAAGTTGATCTATCAATACGGGATATAAGTTTGAGCCCTTTTTATGTTACCTGGATTTAGATAATTTTGGTACAAAATGCAAACATCTAAATAAATGTGATGCATGTGCCAGGAGAGAGAGAGATGCGTCTCCTTTGTCACACAGATCGACTGTGCTTTTTCCTTCCCCTCAAAATCGGAGTCAACGTTTCTAACCATTAAAGTTTCAGCTGCCAGTTCCTTCATTTTGCTCTCGTCTGATCTGAGAACATTAGCAGCAGGAGCACCTTTACTCTTAAATTTAGTTTAATGTAAGTATCGCAAGCCCTGCTGGCAAGCCTCAAGGCACAAACTCGGGATGGGGGGTGGTCAGAGCTGAATGAGGAAACAGAAGAAAAGTTATTAACTTCTAGTGGGAGAAAAGAGCCCTCCTGCAGACTTAGTTGGAAGCTTTCAGCTCAGGGTTAGACTGGCCCTTTAGCAGATCCCCTCCCGGCTCCCCATCCCATATCCCGCACCCTTGCATGTAGCTATTGGTGATTACGCCTTGGTTTCCACAATCCACATTGTGTCCACTTCGGGGCTTTTTTTTTTTTTTTGGAAAACATATATAATGTGTGAACTGAATTTTAGGATGCTTATTTGACATGCATCAAGTAGGTAAAAGGATTCCATAACAAATTTTCTTGGTTGAAGTACTCTCCATCCCTTTTATGTTTTATAAATTCTTACATAGCTGACTTTTCTTTAAAAAGGCAGCAGCTGTCATCCTACTGTATTGGGGAGGAAATAAGTATAAAAAAAGTGACAGCACCTTAGGGATACGAAGGTCTTTGTTAGCAGGAAAGGCATCCATTCCCACCTGTGTGTGCACCCAACTCCCAGGCCAGCTCCAAACATGTAGGCGAGTGGAGAGAGTGAAGGACTAGTAACTGAGCACCATATCCTTAAGTAACAATGGAGAACTTAAGTAACAATGGAGCACTAGATCCTTAACAGGGCACCTCATCAGGGCCCTCCCAGCTCAAAACCCCAAAGGATACCACCCAAGATCCTGTGAGTGCAGGAAGAGGGATGGGTCAGATTCTGGTGGGTAAAGTTGATGAAGAAGGAGAGATTCCTCTCTGGCTGGTCTCCAAATCAGCACAGTGCTCCCCGCTTAGGAGTTCAGGGGAAGCTGTCTTCGGGGAGAGACCCAGAGGCAGCTTCCCCATGCCGGCAAGAGGGCAGCACCACCCGTGGCACCAGGGTGCAAAGAATAAGATCAAAAGGTTGCCTGAAGCCATTCCACTGTTGGTATTCAGGAGGGATTTGGTGCAGTCTTTGATCTGTTGGTTGGCTCTTGTCTCCCCGCTTCAGTCTCTAAGTTTGGCCCCCCACACAAAGACAAATGAGAATGGAGAAATAGAGGATCAAAGATTTGAGAGCTCTGGGTCAGGCTGAATGTGTCCCATGGTGGGAGTTTAAATTTCTGGCCCCCAAGTAAAATTCTTCAAAGAGCAACACTCTTGCCCACTATTCCCAGAGCCACCACATCAGAAAATACAAAGGCAGCAGAGGTCTGGCTCTGGGTAGATGGAGGCTACTTGGGGAGTGACTGTTTGAGGCTGACCACTATCTCCAGAATTCGATCATTCTGAAACTTTAGATGACAGTTTTTTTTTAAAAAGTCAATAATCTATGGACAGCAAAGTGATGATGTGCCATGCAGAGTTCCAAATATGATTTTGCTATCACGAACAAAATCCATCTATAGGGATAGGGACTTCATATATTGCTATCTCAAGCTCTTTCACTATAAGATTTAAAGGAAACTACAAAAAAGCATCAATAATTTTGCTCCTGAAAAGAGTAAAAGACTTTTAAAGGGTCAATAAAAGTATATCAGATGATTTTGACCATTTTGCTTTCAGAGGGAAGGAATTAAATAGGAGGTTGAATAAAACAAATGGAAATCACACTTCCCACCTACTGACATTTATGAATGGCTAAATAAAAATGCAAAGTAGGTAAAGTGTTGAAAGGCAGGTCATGTGTCACTTGAGTTACACTTAAAGATTACTGTAGATTATAGACTTCGCTTGACAACCAGAAGGAAGTAGTGAAGAGTAGAAAAGGCTATTAACAAAAGCTAAACATTACAGAATGCCTCCATTTCCCCAATATCATGGGAAAAGATTAATTCATACAGAAAAAACCTACTACATGTTTATATGAAGTTATAAATATTACAGTGGGTAAGGTGCTTGCCTTGTACACTGCAGACCCGGGTTTGATCCCTACCACCCTGTATGGTTCACAAAGACCACCAAGAATAACTATCAGTGAAGATCCAGGATTAAATAATCCCTGGGTATTGCCAAGTGTGATGCAAAAACAAAAACAAAACAAAACCCAAACTGCAGATTCTAAGGAAGAAATTAATCATTCGGTGAAAAGCCATACACTAAAAAAAGTATTTGCAGTAATACACCCCAATGCAGATGTGACATCATAAAAATTGTTTGGTCCCTCTGGCATATATCAAAAAGAATAACCAGTGCTATCATGGATGTGGCGAGAAGGGGACTCCCATTCATTCCTGTTGGAATGTTGATTGGTCTAGTTTTTCTGTAAAACAAAATGAACATTCTACAAAGAACTAGAAATTGAGCTTCCATATGACCCAGGGATATCAATCCTGGGAATATACCCTAGTGGCCTAAAAACACAATGCAGAAAAGCCTCCTATGTTCATTGAAGCACTATTCACAATAGTCAGAATCTGGAAACAACCTGAGTGCCCAAGAACAGAGGAGTGCATATAGAAACTAAGGTACATGTATACAATGGAACATTATGCAGCTGTGAGGGAAAATGAAGTCATGAAATTTGCTTATATATGGATGGACATGGAGAGTATTCTGGCAAATGAAACCAGAGGGAGAGGAACAAACAGAATGATTGCACTTATTTGTAAGGTAATATATTAGATACAAAATAATCAGAGACATAGAAACAATGGCCAGAAGGACTGGTCTCTGGTAGGAAGCTTGCCACAAAGGGGAGGGGGAGTGCAATTAGGACAGAGAGGGGACTATGATAATGATAGTTGGAAATGATCACTCTGGACAAAAACTGAGTGCCAAAAGGAGACAAACTGTTGCACTGTTATGTATGATACCCTTTCAGTAATAGTATTGCAAACCACAGTGCCTAAAAGGATCAGTGAGGGAGGGAGGAGAGTGGAGGGAGAAAAAGTCTCAAACTGGAAAGAGACAGAGTTCTCTTGACCAAAACCCAAGGCATCTTTTCCCTTTCTGCTCCACCTGGATGAAAACTGATTTACTTCTTCCTACAATTTGTGCACCTGCCCTGGAGGATCTGGTGAGCTGGAGAAGGAAAAGAGTTCACTTCCCTGCTCTTCCTTCTAGTTAATTTAATTTTTGGCTTTTGGGTCACATCTGGCTGTGTTCAGGGCTCTGTGCTCAGGGCTTACTCCTGGTGGCGCTTAAGGGACGATCGGTAGTACTGGGGATTGAATCCTGGTCGGCCTTATGCAAGGCAAGGGCCTTCACCGCTGCAACATTTTTTAGACCCCATTTATTGAGTGAAAAGACAAGAGTGTCTGCTCAGGAAGCTTGTGACAGAAAGAAGTAAAGAGATGGTTAGTTCGGGAAGAAATGCAGCCCGGAGCATCCCCAACCCCCACAACAGGACTTTGGAAAAGACCCGACCGTGCCTCACCCGCCGTCACGAACCTCGATGGACAGGCCCTAAGGAACAACTCTGGTTTTCCGCTCCGTCTGTGCGCCCCCGCGGTGCCAGGTGCTGGGCGCTGGCGCTGCCCCCTCCCGCAGCAAGTGGTTGCTAGACCCAGCGCGCCAGCGCAGAGGGGACGCGATGGTCTCCAGGGAAACGGGGGCGTGGCTTGGAGGGGCGTGGCTAAGCTGAACAGCGGCTTGGGATAGGGCGCTTTGTTGGGAGGCGGGGCCTAAGGGCGGGGTCTCTTGAGGGCGCTGCTGAGTCCAGGCCGGGGAGGATGAGGATTCCGGATCCCAAGGTTTCCAAAGTGAGGCCGGATTGCAGAAGTGACACCGCCTTGGGAAATTAATCCAGGGGCCCCAAAGTTGCCTCATTTCCTTCATTATACTGCCTTTGCAGGTGTTTGCCACACCGCCCACAGGGTGGATGGGCAAACGAACACGCAGCTTGTCATTCTTGATTTTGCCGCCCCCAACCAAACTGGGATTCTCCCCACTCCTGAGCCCAGATCAATCGTTCACTTCTTCCCGGGCTTCTGTTAGCCAGAACCATCTTTACCTGGTCCCAAGCCCTTTCCACTCCTGTCCCAGAAAATCAGCTCCATTTTGAGTCGTGGGAATTGAAAACTCAAACTCTTCCATCGTCTCTCCCTGCAGGCTGGCATCATTTTTTTTTTTTCAACTATTTACCCCAATCCCGGCCTTTTGTATTTACACCGACTGAACGTCAGCCTGTCCATCCCAGCCCACCTAGCCTTACAGCCTTAGAGTGAGGGGGCTGAATGAGGACCTTCTCACCTAAAGCAGTGAGAGGGGGAGGCCGGTGTGTTCGGCTTTATTTCCTTCCTACTGTCTACTGTCACACACCGTAGAGAGAGCAGCACTGCTTTCTCGAATCACTCTATTAGCCCTCAATCGATGCTATCTGGAGAACGAGCATAAAGACCACTTTCATTCCACCATCGCATATGCTTCAGCAAATGGCTAAATTATTTCCACCAAGTAAGTTTACATTAGATATTCAATTGATCGCCAGAACTGGGCCCCGGGCATTCCCCCACATCAATAAGGTCCTGTTGTGTTCTCATGAGACCCTCCCTCAGTTTTCAGCTCCCAGCCGACACGTGACCTTACCGCAACTCCCCCGTGACCTCTGAGACTCTGAGAATCCACTTCTACACACCCTGCCCTTTCTGTGGGACATTGCTGAATTCCATAGAATCTCTCTCTCTCTCTCTTCCTTTTCTTTCTTTCTTTTCTTCCCCTGACCCCTCCCCTCCCTCCCTTCCTCCCTTCCTTCCTCCCTCCCTCCCTCCCTTCCTTCCTCCCTCCCTCCCTCCCTCCCTTCCTTCCTCCCTCCCTCCCTCCCTCCCTCCCTCCCTCCCTCCCTCCCTCCCTCCCTTCCTTCCTTCCTTCCTTCCTTCCTTCCTTCCTTCCTTCCTTCCTTCCTTCCTTCCTTCCTTCCTTCCTTCCTTCCTTCCTTCCTTCCTTCCTTCTACATTAGCTTTCTAAGCAGTTCTTGCTACTCCATTCAGTCTCCCCAAGAGATCATGGCCAGCTGGAAATGAGTCCGTTGTGATAGTTCTATCTATAATTTGGGAAGGAGGCTCCACATTGGTTTCTATAAGAGCTAGCAACTTGCATTCTTACCGAGCGTGTATAGTTTCTTTTCACGTTGGGGTCTTTTTATATTCCATTGGTAAAATAGCTCAAGTTGGGCTGTAAAATGGAACCGTGACCAATATATACTTCTAATAAACAATGTAAATAATTGCCTTTGGGGGAATACTTGAGATACTTTTGACTTTTAATAGCCCACCACCTCTCTTTGGATTACAAATATTTGGATTCTAGATATTGATACAAGTTATCATGCCCTCACTGATTCCTGTCCTGTGATAATAACAGCTGTTCTTCTTTTCCAGCCTGTTGACTCTTCCCAAGTCTGGACCACAGCTTCACAAGGACACATTGTGTTTCTGGTATTCTTCTGGTAAACTGATCTGTCTACAGACCCAGGGCGGGTAGCTCAGTGGTAGAAGGCATGTTTCAAAGTGTGAAGTCCTAGGTTTGACTCCTAGCATGAAAACCAGAATAATAAGAAATTAAGTAGTTATCTAGTGCTAATTTTTATTACTCACAATATAAAAGATTCTAATTTACACATGATTAAGACTTAGTTGATATAAATGAGTTAATAAATTTTAATTAAAAACCACAAATTAGGAAATATTATAGATTATATGTTCTTCACCTGAACATTTTAGAATTACATTTTTTGTGAAGTGATTGTGGAAACCAATTAAGAAATTCTTTTATAGGGCATACATAAATACACTTATTTTTCTATTGTTAAAGAGACTGATTAAATTGGCTTAAGAAATTGATACCCAAAAATCATATTTACATAATTTCAAATGATGATTTTTTTAACCTGAATGAAAATATTATAAAATATTTGAGGGGTTTAAATATTTTTTATTTGTTGAATAAATCACTTGGAGAAATTGGTCAATATTTATTGATTTTGCATAAACAGTGCACTGCATTAGATATTCTAGTGTGAAACAAAAAGCCATTTGCTTATTGATGCTTGCAAGCAGTAACTTTTATACTGAATTTAGAGTTAAAAACCTTTTTTGATAGATTTTACCAATATGTATAACACTTTTGTAATTGTCACAAGTGTTTTGCAGTTAAAAGAACCTGGAAATACATAGCATTTGGGAGTTAATAAAATAGAATTAGGAAATAGTTTCCAAGCTAGGTCATTTAAAATTGTTTCTTTATTTGGAAAGGGTTTTAGAAAATAGAAGGCGAAATAGCAGACTGTTGGCTTGAAATTTGTGTATTCCAGATTTAGAAAAAGCCCAACTGAAAGTTGAGGGGAGCAGTCTTGAAAATTTCTTTAAAACTATCCACATCAAAGAAAACTGAAAAGTCTTCTGGACCTCTCTTGAAAATATTGGCTCTGTTGTTTGACTTCTAATGTGTAATTCCTTGGTTTTGAATACAATTTTATTTTTCTCTATGTGGGCAGAACACACCACTCTTTAATATAAAGCATAAAAGACCAACTTTCTTGCATAATGTCTTCTAATCACCAGTAGTTATTATAACCAATGTTTCCTTTCTTTTCAAGAATTTTATACCTTTGCTTCTATTTAATCAAACACTGTTTACTCAGAGTTTAGAGTGATAATTATAAAAAATACTTTGAGTTTCAACATGTGAATTTTAGTGTTAATTTCACTTATCATTTTGTGCTTCCAAATCCTGGAAAAAACCATGACGGTTATGCTTGTTACAAATATTATAGGCAAGACATTGCATATAAGGTTGAAATTCATAAAATAATATGCCCAATAGTCATCCAGTGTTTGAGAATCCATAATCATTTGTGCATATTATAATAAACACAGGGGCTGGGGGGATAGTATAGAAGTTAGAGCTTCCCTTGAAAGCAGCTGACCCCAGTTTGATCCCAGGAACCTCATATGGTCTTCCAAGCAGTCGCAGGAGTGATCCCTAAGCACAGAGCCACAGGTAAATCCTGAGCACTGCCAGATGTGACTCAAAACCAAATAATAATAAACATATACACAAATGTCCTATTCAGCTCTTTATTTGATATAAACACAAAACTAAGACATTGAGTCTTATTAGTACTTTTCCAATGTTATTTAGAAATGAAGTTTTCTATTTTCCAAGGAAAATATGACTGTATATATGCAAGGGGAATTCTAAATTCATGAATAGGAATATAGAATATAAAAGACTGTTATAAATAAGATTGCAAATATCATATTTGGTAAAATTCTACTATAACTTTCAGTATAGTCTCACAGGGAAACAACTTATTGAATAAAGGTGTAAATAAAAGCTGAATTAGATAAAACAGAGGGTATAATATGGAGTAGCAGTCCTAAAGACTGAATTTGAAAATCTAAATCTATCCATCTTCCCATTCATCCAGTCTTCCTTCCTTCCTTCCTTCCTTCCTTCCTTCCTTCCTTCCTTCCTTCCTTCCTTCCTTCCTTCCTTCCTTCCTTCCTTCCTTCCTTCCTTCCATTAATCTATACATAAATCATTTCAACCAACAAGTAGTCTACTAGAGTGGGAGAATGAAGATTTAAGATATACCCTTTGTGAACTTGTTACAGAAATGAAGACGGAGAAAAGAGACAACTGATTTTTAAGTTTTCTGTCTGTAAACCATCTACATCTGAATCAGAGATAACTGGACAATTGTCTTTTTCTTTTAAATAGTCTGAATTAAACTATCCACCATAAACTGTCTCCTGTCCCGCAGGCCCCATCTGTTCTATTCTCTCTGCTTTGACTCAATCCACACATGTGGTCCCAAACTTGACATTCAGATTTGGTACTGACCCTAAGTCTCTTCCTATTAGTTACTTGCCTGCAAACAATTCACAAAACTGTTTATTCCAGTGAAACTTGCTGGTCCGCCTCCTCGGATCATCACAGTACCGTGTCCAATCACAGCACCATGTGGCACTGCGTAAGGATCACATCACCATAAATTCTTCAAGAAGAGAACCCACATCTATTTGGGACTGAAGGGGAAGTTTGGCAGTCACAAACAAGTTTCCAGAGGGCTTGAAAGGTGATTTTGAGCCTTGAAAAATGAGCCTATCTGTTTATACTGAAAAGAGCAAGATGTCAGAAAGCGATAGATTTTTTGAGCATATGATTTATAAAATACAGAGGCAGAAAGGTATGAAAGATGAGACCATCCTCCAAACAATAGAGGAATATATTTCCTTCCTCATGAGGGTGCCCCAGATAATGAGCA